>NC_138744.1:35227720-35380220 GCF_965113295.1 Leuciscus leuciscus | reverse complement strand
GTGTGTGAGCGCCACCTGCTGGTTGTGTGCTGATAAAGTCACAGTTTCACACAGAAATGCAGCTTGATATTTTTAGAATGACAGGAATCAGAAGATTGTAAGACCAAGGGACCAGATGAATCTCAAGAAATCGGCCCAGAATATTTCAAGGACTTTTTTTTTTTTTTTTTTTTTTGCATTTTGACATAATGTTCATGAGATTTAAGCACATTCTTTTTACCATTATGCAGAAGTAAAAAAAAAAAAATGATGCAAATGCAACAAATGCATTCTCATTATTATTTATGCGATAGATAAAAATCGTTACAAATCAACTGTAAAACAGTAATGGTAAATGTATTAGTGAGAATCTAAAGAGAAACGGCATTAATTATTAATAATAATCATAAATGTTTCTTTAGCATCAAATCATCATATTAGAATGATTTCTGAAGGATCATGTGACACTGAAGACTGGAGTAATGATGCTGAAAATTCAGCTTTGATCTCAAATAAATTACATTTTACAATATATTACAACAGAAACGAGTTCATTTAAATTGTAATAATATTTTACAATATAACTGTTTTTACTGTATTTTTTATCAAATAAATGCATATATATATATATATATATATATTTATAAAACGGTTAGTTTCAATCCTTGATTCTGATTGGTCAATAGCTGTACTTTATTCACGATAAAACACGGCTATGACCGCTTCACCCAATGGGTCTCTATATAATATCTATGGTTCTATGTATCACTACAACACCCCTAGCAACCACTCTTAGCAACTTATGGTGCCTTCACGTACTATGGTAATTATGGTAAATACCAAAAGCCGACGTGGAAAATGCACATGAACACCCCCTCATGTGGTATTTTCCACTGGGCAACTCGTAGAATATTTTGATGCACGAGTTGCCGAGATGAGATAACCTTTGACCTTTTCAAAATGGCGGAGAGCAACGCAAGAGTCATGAATAAGCATTGCACACAACTAAACGTTTTTTTGCTACTGTTAGCGGATAGTTTTTGTAGCCTATACAATATTGTGTCATTAAAAATTGTAATATAATGCGTTAACACTCAGTGTCAGTTTGGTTTGTTGTTACCTACCCAGAGCAGATGCTAGCTAGCAGTCAATAGGAGCCTCCTAGTAATGAGCGGTCAGGCAATTTACTCACGTGAATGTATTTTGTCTGTAGTGTACGCCAGCGACACCATGATTTACTGACTTAAGCTATCTAAAATTGTTTTAGCCAAATAACAGGTCTGGATCTGTGAGTCCATTTTTTTTTTTACCTACATTACGACAACAAAAGCACTTGAACACAACACACTGGTAAATACCAGTTCACAAGTGGAAAATATCATCTTTTCCATAGCACGTGAAGGCACCATTAAACACATGTGCGATCTCATTGATATTGTCCATTGAAGCTATAGTGGAGTATTGTGAGAGATCGAGAAAGCGAGTGTAAAGTTACCTGCATTCACAGTAAGTTAGACACTGCATTTTCCTTCAGGTCAGTCCTATATTCATAATAAAATATTCCGTTTGAATGTCCGCTGCGATATCTTGTCCTTTTAACAGTTAACCGTTAAGGGGTTTTCCCGTGTCATCTGTCAGTTGGGTCTTCCTTCTCCATGAAAACAAGTTTGAGTCTTTTCAATATAAAAGTCTTCTCCACCGACTGACTCATTCATAAGACAGTGTTTGCCGCCATCTATTGGCGAAATAATGTATGTAACTTCTGTTGCTGTTTACGGACAGGGACTATTTTTTCCAGCGGAAGGAATGCTTTTAGTGATTTTTACTTCATGGAAGTTGCATAGATAAATATTTTTCGGCTGTAATATTTGTATTGTGTGGCAACCGTTTTATAAAAGCAATAAGGTACTCGAGGCAAGTGCTGTATCGTGAATAAGTAACGGCTGAAGGGCGTTGTTAGGCACGACACGAAGCGGAGTACCTGCAACCCCTTCAGCTGTTACTTATTCACAATACAGCACTTGCCTCAAGTACCTTATTGCTTACATATATTAGGGCTGGACCCGAATATTCGAATATTCGTTCGGGGGGTTGGTATTCGATTAGAAAATTTGACTTGAGAATTTTTTTTCACACCTGGCCTCCCCCTCGAAACGGTTCTCATTCGCACTTGAATATGTTCAACACTATAAAATCTGACGAAATACAATACTGTTTTTTTTTACAATTATCTTATATAGCCTAGCCATTTTAATAGGATGGACAGTTGAAGGAACCCAACCTCGTTATACTTAATAAATATATTTGCTGCTTCTTGGCTTACTAAAGTGTTCCTGCAACGGGAGTATTCTCTGGCTAGAGCAGAACAGCAGAGTGTGTGTGTGGACAGAAGTGCAGAACAGCGGAGTGTGTGTGTGGACAGAAGTGCAGAACAGCGGAGTGTGTGTGTGGACAGAAGTGCAGAACAGCGGAGTGTGTGTGTGTGGACAGAAGTGCAGAACAGCGGAGTGTGTGTGTGTGGACAGAAGTGCAGAACAGCGGAGTGTGTGTGTGTGGACAGAAGTGCAGAACAGCGGAGTGTGTGTGTGGACAGAAGTGCAGAACAGCGGAGTGTGTGTGTGGACAGAAGTGCAGAACAGCGGAGTGTGTGTGTGGACAGAAGTGCAGAACAGCGGAGTGTGTGTGTGGACAGAAGTGCAGAACAGCGGAGTGTGTGTGTGGACAGAAGTGCAGAACAGCGGAGTGTGTGTGGACAGAAGTGCAGAACAGCGGAGTGTGTGTGTGTGGACAGAAGTGCAGAACAGCGGAGTGTGTGTGTGTGGACAGAAGTGCAGAACAGCGGAGTGTGTGTGTGTGGACAGAAGTGCAGAACAGCGGAGTGTGTGTGTGGACAGAAGTGCAGAACAGCGGAGTGTGTGTGTGGACAGAAGTGCAGAACAGCGGAGTGTGTGTGTGGACAGAAGTGCAGAACAGCGGAGTGTGTGTGTGGACAGAAGTGCAGAACAGCGGAGTGTGTGTGTGGACAGAAGTGCAGAACAGCGGAGTGTGTGTGTGGACAGAAGTGCAGAACAGCGGAGTGTGTGTGTGGACAGAAGTGCAGAACAGCGGAGTGTGTGTGTGGACAGAAGTGCAGAACAGCGGAGTGTGTGTGGACAGAAGTGCAGAACAGCGGAGTGTGTGTGTGTGGACAGAAGTGCAGAACAGCGGAGTGTGTGTGTGTGGACAGAAGTGCAGAACAGCGGAGTGTGTGTGTGTGGACAGAAGTGCAGAACAGCGGAGTGTGTGTGTGGACAGAAGTGCAGAACAGCGGAGTGTGTGTGTGGACAGAAGTGCAGAACAGCGGAGTGTGTGTGTGGACAGAAGTGCAGAACAGCGGAGTGTGTGTGTGTGGACAGAAGTGCAGAACAGCGGAGTGTGTGTGTGTGGACAGAAGTGCAGAACAGCGGAGTGTGTGTGTGTGGACAGAAGTGCAGAACAGCGGAGTGTGTGTGTGGACAGAAGTGCAGAACAGCGGAGTGTGTGTGTGGACAGAAGTGCAGAACAGCGGAGTGTGTGTGTGGACAGAAGTGCAGAACAGCGGAGTGTGTGTGTGGACAGAAGTGCAGAACAGCGGAGTGTGTGTGTGGACAGAAGTGCAGAACAGCGGAGTGTGTGTGTGGACAGAAGTGCAGAACAGCGGAGTGTGTGTGTGGACAGAAGTGCAGAACAGCGGAGTGTGTGTGTGGACAGAAGTGCAGAACAGCGGAGTGTGTGTGTGGACAGAAGTGCAGAACAGCGGAGTGTGTGTGTGGACAGAAGTGCAGAACAGCGGAGTGTGTGTGTGGACAGAAGTGCAGAACAGCGGAGTGTGTGTGTGGACAGAAGTGCAGAACAGCGGAGTGTGTGTGTGTGGACAGAAGTGCAGAACAGCGGAGTGTGTGTGTGGACAGAAGTGCAGAACAGCGGAGTGTGTGTGTGGACAGAAGTGCAGAACAGCGGAGTGTGTGTGTGGACAGAAGTGCAGAACAGCGGAGTGTGTGTGTGGACAGAAGTGCAGAACAGCGAAGTGTGTGTGTGGACAGAAGTGCAGAACAGCGGAGTGTGTGTGTGGACAGAAGTGCAGAACAGCGGAGTGTGTGTGTGTGGACAGAAGTGCAGAACAGCGGAGTGTGTGTGTGGACAGAAGTGCAGAACAGCGGAGTGTGTGTGTGGACAGAAGTGCAGAACAGCGGAGTGTGTGTGGACAGAAGTGCAGAACAGCGGAGTGTGTGTGTGTGGACAGAAGTGCAGAACAGCGGAGTGTGTGTGGACAGAAGTGCAGAACAGCGGAGTGTGTGTGTGTGGACAGAAGTGCAGAACAGCGGAGTGTGTGTGTGTGGACAGAAGTGCAGAACAGCGGAGTGTGTGTGTGTGGACAGAAGTGCAGAACAGCGGAGTGTGTGTGTGGACAGAAGTGCAGAACAGCGGAGTGTGTGTGTGGACAGAAGTGCAGAACAGCGGAGTGTGTGTGTGGACAGAAGTGCAGAACAGCGGAGTGTGTGTGTGGACAGAAGTGCAGAACAGCGGAGTGTGTGTGTGTGGACAGAAGTGCAGAACAGCGGAGTGTGTGTGTGGACAGAAGTGCAGAACAGCGGAGTGTGTGTGTGTGGACAGAAGTGCAGAACAGCGGAGTGTGTGTGTGGACAGAAGTGCAGAACAGCGGAGTGTGTGTGTGGACAGAAGTGCAGAACAGCGGAGTGTGTGTGTGGACAGAAGTGCAGAACAGCGGAGTGTGTGTGTGGACAGAAGTGCAGAACAGCGGAGTGTGTGTGTGGACAGAAGTGCAGAACAGCGGAGTGTGTGTGTGGACAGAAGTGCAGAACAGCGGAGTGTGTGTGTGGACAGAAGTGCAGAACAGCGAAGTGTGTGTGTGGACAGAAGTGCAGAACAGCGGAGTGTGTGTGTGGACAGAAGTGCAGAACAGCGGAGTGTGTGTGTGTGGACAGAAGTGCAGAACAGCGGAGTGTGTGTGTGGACAGAAGTGCAGAACAGCGGAGTGTGTGTGTGGACAGAAGTGCAGAACAGCGGAGTGTGTGTGTGGACAGAAGTGCAGAACAGCGGAGTGTGTGTGTGGACAGAAGTGCAGAACAGCGGAGTGTGTGTGTGGACAGAAGTGCAGAACAGCGGAGTGTGTGTGTGGACAGAAGTGCAGAACAGCGGAGTGTGTGTGTGGACAGAAGTGCATGCCTGAGCTTGTGTTTTGGGTTAAGCTGTTGCTTTGAGATTGTGGAAAATAGAATAATAGAAACAAAATGTATTAAGCTTTTTACCTGTTATTATCAATCTAAATTAATCTCATTTTTAATTTAACTTAATTTCGTTTTTTCTTTATTTAAATTTCGTTTTTTTCTTTATTTAAATTTCGTTTTTCTTTATTTAAATTTCGTTTTTCTTTATTTAAATCTACCCTTTACTGTGTCAGTAATTTGTAAGTCAGAAAAATATTAGACTACCTTATTAAAAGTATTGCTTAAGTTAACAGACCTGTGTGTGTGTGTTACGTGCGAGTGTATTTTCTTTGTGTTGTTCATGGGGAAGATGTGTTTAATATCACTAGTGCAGTGTCCGTTCTCGGAGTATATAAGCCCTGCCCGTGTGTGAGGTGCGCCGCTTCCCGCTCGCGCTGTTCTGTAGTTTATTAAAAGTTCATTCATTCTGAATGTGTCGCGTCTCGCGTGTCCATCTATATTGCACCTAATGCGACACTGCACTCCCTTGTGAAGTCGATTGGATGAACGGTTCTCGAAATAATCAAAATGCAAATGGAGAGACAGACACATAGAGAACACTGCCTTTATTAGAGAGAAGAATATGTTCAGCCCCCTCTCTCCGAAGCTTAGAATATTCGATGTTCATTACTACCGAAGCTTCGAAGCTCAAAAAATGGTATTCGGACCAGCCCTAATATATATACATATATATATATATATATATATATATATATATATATATATATATATATATATATATATGCAAAAGCCTCTAAGTGCCATCTGGAATTCAGTAATTTCACTTAAATGACAGTTCATAGGTAATTTGCATTGCCATTTAAGTGAAATTACTGAATTTAAATATACGAGCTTGATAAAAATGATCATTCTAGAAGAAAATTCCAGATGGCACTTAGAGGCTTTTGCATCTGAACTCTTCATATGCAGAACATTCACATTAAACTCATGAGGATGAGACTCTGTAAACATTCAAGTTCATATTTAACTTATAACTATATATAGTTATAAGTTAAATATGAACTTGAATGTTTACAGAGTCTCATCCTCATGAGTTGAATGTGAATGTTGTGCAGAAAGAGCATGTTGCTGTTTGTACGCCAGACATGAGCTTGGATCCACTCCACAAAACTCAGTACAGAACATTTTGCCCACAAATTGCCATTTATTCACCACTCATAAAACTGATTGTTGCTATGGAAACACCCATTTGCATGGGCGTCTCATCATCGTTAATGCTTTAAGTGATTGGCAGAAACCTCTCTGCTGTCCACTTTATTGCTCATTGTCAACATCATAGTCAGCTGTAGCTTCTGTTAGATATTTAACTGATAATCTCAGCGTTATTGACAGATATTGTCATTTATGTTTACTTAATAGCGCGTACATTTGTCTTTTAGTTTTTGGACCATCTGCTAACTGGCATTGAGGATATATGTGGACATTATGGACATCATCACTGGAAAGACAAGTACGTATAAAACTTAAAAAGTCAAATTTGGTGATTTTTAAGTGATTATTTGAATTCTAAATGAAATCATAATGACTCCTACATCTGGTGTTTGATGAAGAATTTAGATATGACATGTTTTTGATTGGCTAACGTCAGTGATGTTTATCCATTAAAATCAGACATGTTTTTAGTATATTTGGCCGAGTTTAGTCTTTTCATCCTTATATACTGTGCTGTTGCTGCTGCTGAAGAGAAAGTGAGTTTCAGGATCAGATTTGGGATCAGAGAAGGAGAAGCACAAATAGTTTGATCCATTTTATTCACACACACATTTATATGTGACACTGGATCACAAAACCAGTCACATGTCACACGGGTATATTTGTGGCAATAGTCACCAATACATTGTATGGGTCAAAATTATAGTTTTTTCTTTTATGCTAAAAATCATTAGGATATTAAGTAAAGATCATGTTCCATGAAGATATTTTGTACATTTCCTACCGTAAATATATTAAACATTTATTTTTGTGAGTGAATGCAGCACAATCGCAGACATAAATGGACAACTTTAGAGATGTTCTCAATGTTTCGATTTTTTTTTTTTTTTTTGCTCCCTCAGATTCCAGATGTTCAAATAGTTGTAACTCGGACAAATATTGTCATATCCTAACAAACCACACATCAATGGAAAGCTTATGTATTCAGTTTTCAGATGATGTATACATCTCAATAATAAAAAAAAGATCCATGTGACTGGTTTTGTGGTCCAGGGTCACATATATGAATAAAATGGATCAAACTATTTGTGCTTCTTCTCTGAAAAATATATCTAAAAAAATATATATTCTTTTTTATAAGTATTTGAAGGTATGTGTGCCCATCTCTACCACACTTCAGACACAGTTTCAGTGTTTCCTCTGCCACTAATGATGCTGGAGGCAAGGGGTTTGTTATCTGGACTTTATCCCTCCAGCGATCATATCAAAAGCATCACCTTTTCCTTCTCATTTCCAGACTGAACCGGTTCAATAAGAAGTACATAAAGAAGTGCCTGATAGCGGGTGAGCGCTCCAAAGAACCTCAGCTGATCGCCTTCTACCACAAGATGGAGATGAAGCAGGCCATCGAGCTGGTGGAGAGCGGAGGAGGATCCAAGCTGCCTTCTGCCATGCCCTCCACCATCTCCATGCAGTGAGTACACACCTCGCCTGCATCACGACTAACAATTATGGAATTGTGTAGAATGCATATAGAAAGTGTGGAATCTGCATTGAATTTAAAGAATGATTATAGCATGTTTATAGCATTAGTATATTGAATGCATGGAATATTGTAGTAGAACGTGTGGAATTTTTGGAGTGTGAATGAATATTAAGAGAATGTGTTGAATGCATGCAAAATATGTAATGGATTGTGAAAAATGCATATGAAGCATTGCACAGAACAAGTTTTTAGAATGCATATAGAACATAGAATGAAAGGAATCTGAAAGGAATTGATATAATGAATGGAGAATGTGTGGAATTATATTCAGGAGAAAAAGTGGATATTTGTTTTTAATGTCCCTACAAGTTTAATTAAACCATCAATATATGAGGAATAGTTTCTATTTTTAAAATATTTTAAATATGAGGGAAGAACAAAACACTAAACTTGGTTGATGTTTTTAGCTGACAATATTATTTGGCAAAAAAAAAGGCAAACTACAGGTTTTATTTTACTATGCAAAAACAAAAAGCATATATTGACTACAACATAATCAGTTGCTACTGTGATATTCATTGATTCTTTCTTTTCTTTTCTTTTTTTTTTTTTTTGCATGTGTTCATAATTTTTTTATATCGTATGACAGCCTGGCCAAAAATTATATAACCAAAAATTATATAACCAAAAATTATATAACCAAAAATTATATAAAAAATATAATTACGTTATCACAAATAAAACAATTGCCTCCAAGCAATACTCTGCAATATGCTTACGAAATCTTTAATAATATTCAAATAAAGGGTGAAGATGTCTATTTTCCTAGGCCAGACGTCACTTTTGGCCACTACTGTAAATAGAACATAAGGAGTTCATGGAATGCTTATAGAATGTATGGGTCTGATTTTTTTTTATTCTATGATAATGAGTTTTTCATTTTGTTTTCCAGGAACATCCAGCCTAAGAAGACTCCTCAGGACCGAGCTCTGCCGCAGCTCTCCAAGTCCCGTGAGGAAGAGATCCGGAAGATCCTGCGCACAAACCTGCAGAGGACCCGCCAGAGAGTGAGTCAGCACTTCACTTCACACTCTCAAACCAGGCTTCTTTCGGTTTCATTCACTCGTGAGAGTCATTCAGATCAAGCTAGATTGTCTTCTGCTTTTTCAGCTGCGCTCGTACAACAGACACACGCTGGTGGCTGATCCGTTCGAGGACGGCTGGAACGACCTCATCAAACGCAAGAGGATGATAGAGCTGGAAAAGAAGGTTTGACATTAACGATTGATTGATTCATCATTGGATATGAAAAAAATATCAATATTAGCTGATTAGATAAGTTGTGTCGTTTCCAATGGCCTTATTCATTCATTTAATTTCAGCAATTTTGTGCATCTCAATTAATTGTTATGCTCTATTATATATGTATATTGGCAGTATATAAGTTACTGGCCACCAAAACTCATCTCAGTTAAAGCCACTGATAGCTGGAATGTGCTTTATTAATCATAATAGACTGTTTCTTTCAGATCTCACTGATGAACAATCACCTCACTGTTCCTGCTCCGCCTCCTGATTCCCCGACCATTACTCGAGCTCGACTGGCTTCAGGTGAGCGCACGCTTTCTCTGCTGGATCACAGATATATGACTTTAGGATCCTGTTGTGTCACTGAAATCTGTCTCTGCAGCGCCAGGTCTTTCCTCTCAGTGAATGTGTGGTAGATCACTCAGGTTTCAGTTGTTGCACAGCGCCCCCTAGTGATTCAGCAGATTTAATCATATGCATAACTCTCCATGTTCAACACAATCAAGCCATATTCCTTACAAACATCTACCAAGTTATTGTTACAATACAATTGTGGTAAATGGATATTAGAGATATATAGTGAATATAGCAGACACTATAGTGAATTACCATGGTTTACAGTAGTAAAAAATAACTGTAGTACTTTGACATAAGCTATAGTAACAATGGCTAGAATCAAGAAATGCATCATATTGCAATAATCAGAAAACCATCTTGAATCCCTTATTACAGTGAATTATATATTTGAATTGCATAAATGAACTGTTTTCACTGTAACAAATAATTGTTTTAATCAATATTTATTTATTTTCCAGTAAAAATACTTTAATGCAATTAAATAAGCACAATTTAGTAAGATTACACTATATATTTTTTAGAATGTTAATTGATAAATATTGAAGAAAAAAAATTCTTGTTTCAAACATAAACTTTATAAAAAATATTTTCGCTTTTTACTTCGAACACACACAAAATATTTATAATCCATAGCCAATTCTATAATTAATTATACTTATGCTTTTTAAGTTAATTTATCTTTAAGTAAAACAGTGCTATTTTAATATTATTTATATACTATAATATTGTATTTTATAAATATATTTTGATTTATGTTTTATTTTAATGTTGTTAATATATTTAAATTTTCGTTTAAATTTGAGGGGTTTTTTTTGTATATTTTTTACTTTTCTTTATCTTTTTTAATTCAGTTTGTTAGAACACTGGAGTAAAATACTGATTAAGAAAGAGGTTTAGTGTGATAGATTTCCCTCTTCTCTGAAACAGACCCTCAGGCGTGGGGCATCAAGGCTGGCACAGAGAGCATCCCCACCATTAAAGTGGACCTGGCCTCACCGCAGACCCCGGAGTCCGGCAACATGCGGGAAGAGTTCGGCAGCAAAGCAAGCCAGCCGAAGGAAAGCAAGGAGGAGGGCGGCCTGGTGATGAAAGCACCCTCTATTGCGAAGGAGAGCAAGGACAAAATGGCGTACGAGGATGATGATAAGGAGCCGCAGCGACTCATGCGCTGTCTGAGCGATCCGGGGCCCGCCGCCGACGAGGAAGACGAGGACGAACCCTTCCTCCCCTGAGAGAGCAGAACTGGATCTGCTGGAACATGGAGGACAGATTTATATTCTATAGGAAGAGAGAAGAAACGTCAGGAAAACCAAACTGTTGATGAACCAAAATAAAGAAAATGAAAGGGAGCAATCAAAGATAGCCATTTATTTTTTTCGCTTGACATTGTTCTTTTTATTTTAAGCCCAAAGGCTTGTTCACACCAAGCACGATGTTTAAAACGATATTTCGAAAACATTAAAGATATAGTTTTAAAAATCGTTCTAAATTTAAAAGGATAGCAGAGTCCACACGACAGAGATAACAATATCGGCATCGGTAGATTTTATTAAAACATTGACCAGTTAGCCAATCAGAACCCACCAGTTAGCCAATCAGAATCCACCAGTTAGCCAATCAGAACCCACCAGTTAGCCAATCAGAATCCACCAGACTTTAAAGAGCTTGCAGACTATAAATGACAGAACGTTATTGTGCATTGGTGTGGACGATAATATAGTCAGGCATGTGATCAGCTAAAGACAAAAGAGAAGGAACACCCCCACCCCCCCACGCACAATTATTGATATAATAAAAAAAAAAATATATATTTTATTAAATTAGTACATACTATTAATACGTATATTAATAATAATAATATATTAATAATATAATATATTAATAATATAATAATAATATATATGTTGACAACAACAGATTTATGAATTATTCGGGAAGAATGCAGATTATAAGCGTCTCAAACACACACAGAGCGCATGCAGAGTAGCATTTACACTGAATCGAAACTGAACATGAACTAAGTTTTACTCTGAAACATGGCAGACTATACAGTATATTTATATAATCACAACTGTAGCGGTTTGATGATCGCACTAAGCCATATAACATTCTCACAACCGTGCATTGTCAAAATTCATAAAGTCACCGGGCAACAGGCGAGTTAAAGCATTTCAGTGCCGATTTCTACTCTCGTTTGGCCCTGGCTAACATGCTAATAGTCTGCCGCTGTGAGCTCGCGCAGCGCAGTCACAAGCAATCCGTGCATACAATAAATGTATTCGAAAAATGTAACATTTTACAATTTATTTAGAAATTAAGGCCATTTCCCCCCCAGAAATATCCCATTCCTGTATAGTTATAGTTATCGTTATAGTAATTGTTGTTGGTGTGAATGGGCCTTAACTCTGTTCTTACTAGGCATGATGCGATTCAAATGTTTTAATCCCAACTAGCGATGAGTGACAGAACAGTGAAATCTCATTGGTCCTTATTATTGCTGGTCACATCACGCCTGGTTTGCTCTCGTGTGATCAAGTCTATATGTGGCTTTCACTGTGGAATTATAATATTCTGCACGAGGGAACAGATCTATGCATTACCAAACGCTCGCACTGTTCAGTCTCACTCTATATTCAGGTAAAACACTTCCGTTGTCGTTTTCAGAGCATTGATGCGTTTTCTTGTTCGTTATGTTTTGTTCGTTCACATAAATTGGCTTTTTTTTCCTTTATCACTAGTTGTTTTACCTCTCGAGGAATTAGACTCGTTTATCAGGAGCAATAATATGAAACTTTCTTATATTTATCAGTCAGATGGTGCATATTTACTCTGGCTAATTATTTTGTCGACGCGCTAACCACACGGGAAGACCGATGAAGTCACGCTTTATTTGCATAACAGACCTGAGAACCAACTAGAGACTCGTGGAGATCGCACAGAGATTCGCATTTGTAAGGACTTGATTTTACACCAAAAAGTTGCATGACCAAATTGATTGGTTGTGATCATGTATCCTGTTTTGTTTTCGTTGCTTATACTTTATTAATAACAAAGATCATTTTAATTTAATAATCTTATTTATTTTAAAAGCACTCAAAGCGCTTGTGTGACCGGTCATGACCGCTCTGAGAAAGATCTGGACCATCGTATTCACAAACCTTGATTTAAAAGAAGAGTTCGTGCAAAAGTGACACGATTATGTCAGTATTTACTCACCCTCATTTCATAAACCAAGTAAACCTGACCCTTTTTATGAGATAAAAAGTCATAATTATGACATAAAAAGTCAAAATTGTCAAAGTTAAAACTGACATACTAACTCATAATTATGAGATAAAAAGGCACAATTACGACACTAGGCCAGAATTTATATAAAAAAAATGGAAAATGTCAAAAAGTCAAGTTATGACGAACTAAGCCATAATTGTGCCATAATTATGTGATAGTGGAAATTACAATAAAAGGTCAAAGAATCATAGTCAAAAGTCATAATTGTGAGTCAAAATTATGAGATAAAGTCATAATTATGAGATAAAAGGCAAAATTACGACACTCTAAGCCACAATTATGAAATAAAAAGTGGAAATGGACAAAGTCGGAGTTATGATGTACTAAGCCATAATTGTGAGTCAAAATTATGATATAAAAAGTCATAATTATGTGATAAAGTGGAAATTACACCAAAAGGTCAAAGAATTAAGTCATAATTGTGAGTCATAATTATGAGATAAAAAGGCAAAATTACAACACTCTAAGCCACAATTATGAAATAAAAAGTGGAAATTGACAAAGTCGGAGTTATGATGTACTAAGCCATAATTGTGAGTTAAAATTATGATATAAAAAGTCATAATTATGTGATAAAGTGGAAATTACACCAAAAGGTCAAAGAATTAAGTCATAATTGTGAGATAAAAAGTTTAAATTATGAGATTGTCATAATTATGTTATAAAGTGGAAATGAACAAAAAAATATCTAAGTTATGACGTACTAAGTCATAATTGTGAGATAGTCAAAAAAAAAAAAAGAAATGACACAAAAAGTTGATTGAATGTCATAAATGTGTCTTTTTATATTGTAATTATGACTTTTGTCAGAATGTCACATTTTTTATTTCATTATTCATATAGTTAGTCATAATTATGATTTACCAAAAAGCTGCGTAAATGAAAACATATTTCTAGTGTTTGCGTGATTTAGTTGGACACTTTCCCGAAACTCTTCCCCATAGCTCAGCCTTCACACACACACACACACACACACACACGCACACACACACACTCCTGCCGGTGGTTAATGCTGATTCGTGTTGCGGTGAGATTGTTTCCTGAAAGAACTACACAGAGTCCGGGCTCTTCTAAAAACCTGTATGTTGAATTATTCCCTTTAAAATCTTTTGCACGACCAGAATGAAAACACTCCTTTGATTCTCCTCCGCGACCGGAGCAGATCCGCCTCTGAAGGTGCATTGCATATTTTAAAAAGAATAAATAATATATCAAATCCAGAGACTCTTTTGCATGCACAAATAGTAGATTAGCCTTATTTTAATCTAGATGTGGTGAAATCATATCTATATATTTTATGTGAACTCTAAAGCTCCATAGATGTCTATATTCTGCTTTGAAGAATTGCAATGCTAACTGACCAATTATTGTGTGAGCTTGTTTTGCCTTTGAACGGAGAGGCTGTCCTCTCTTCTGCCTTTCTTCAGTTTCATGCACTTGTCTGAAAGGTGTGTGTGCTTCACCGGAGCTGGTTTACGTCTCACGAATGTTTCACAGCCGTTGTTTTGCGATGCGAACGGAGGACGGCGTTCCTGGGCTTGATGTACAGCAGGACTGCAGTATTCACACCAATGACCAGCTCCAGTAACGAGGAGAGGGGGAAACAATTAAACGAATAAATGCAAATTCTGTCATTATTTACTCAGCCTTATTTTGTTTAAAGCTGCATGCTTTTATTTTCCAGAGGAGCATGTTTTTGTTCATACAATTGTAGTTGAATTATAAGTTTAAGTTTTATTATAGTTAATTTTTTCCGTTTTCAAGTTTTAGTAATTTTATTGTCATTTTTACTTGTTTTTTTATTTTATTAATTTATGTTATTTTAGTGCATCAAGTTATATTGCTGAAATGAAAAAGAACATTTTTATTTTAAGAAGCTTTTTAATGTTTTTAGCTAACTTTAATAAGCTTGTTTGAACAACATGAGGGTGATTAAATAATGGTATAATTTACATTTTTGAGTGAAATATTTGTTTAAGCTTTATTGTCTTTGACTGAATGCCAATGATGAGTTTGATTTAATGGTATTCTGTGTATTCACCATAAAGCCTTTTTATATGATGTTCGGTTTACTTTTGCTTTGCATAATTTTGCCTTCTGTCATCAGTTTATCACGGTTTTATCATGAAGCACACGGACGATTCTGTGAGTTTACGTTATTTTGTCTTTGTTTTTATGCATGCTGTAACTTTAAACTGCTGTTGGTTTGATCAATCGTGGTCTTTTGTCTCTTCACTGATGCTTACCGCTTGACTCCAGACACTTTAATGTCCTGCGCTCACTTTAATGTTATTTGTGACTCCAGGAAGCGACTCGAATGCGGACTAACTAATGTAAAAAAGACTGAAGAAACCTGTTGATCTCTGATCATACATGAAGCCACTTTAACATGGTTTCAAATGACCAGTCAATGTCTTATCTCATTTCGTTCGGTGGCGATGAAATGACAGTAATCTTCATCTTTTGCTTCTGTTTCAGGGTTTATTCTCGAGGTTGTTGTATCGATCCTCATGCATATTTGACTGAAGGACTGTAACACGCTTACTGTTCTTAAACTCTAAATGAAATGACTTTATAAAAAACATTTACTGAAATGTGCATGAATTATGTGCTGTTATTTATTTTACCAAAAGACACCAAATATGAACATATGAACATCTGTTAATTTGTGCTGAGAAGATCTTGATGATATAATCATGAGCTTTCATCTTCATAACTTCATAGTCTTCTGTTTCTAAACGCAGATGAAGCTGACAGTCTTTCCTCATTAAATCTAAGAGGCCGTTTGAAGCACTTTATGATGAAAAGAACCTTTCAAACATGATTACAGCAATAATTAAGCCAATCATTTAACAACTTACTACGGTAAAAGCATAGGCTTTACCGCTCTGTGTGGTGTAAAGGTCATGTAATATTAAAGGCTGGTTAGAAATGTGTTGATTGCTGGTTTTATATGGATTTTAATCCAGGTTAACTCATAGGAATGATGATTTTCTGCACATTGAGTAAGTTGAACTTAATCAATTTGAGTTCAACTTAATGCATTTGTTTAAATGTAGCTAAAATCAATTGTGTGCAACCACTTACCATAAAAAAATTGATTAAATTCAATGAATCATTTTTCTCAGTGTGATGTGGTCAAAATGTCACCAGTTCTTTAACACCAGCTGCGTTTGTCTGTATGTTATTAATCTGCTGTCGTATAATCTATTAATGTAATTCATTGTCGTTTGATAAAGTGCATCATCATGTATTTGCAACAAAATGTTTATTTTAAATACAAGAAAAAATATATCACAATATAAGATTTGAGATATCATCTGCAAATGTCAAAGCCAAGAGTGTACACACTACAAGGATTCACTGTATTTGTCAAGTCACCTATACAGCTTCAGAGTTTTGCTCTTGCATTCTGGGAACATTTATGGTCATCAAAGATACACAAATAAAGTTTTAATTTGCTAAAAAGCATCAGTTTTCTCTTTCATTTGAATGCTGCGTCCGAAATCGTATATACTCTCTAGTCTAGAGTAAGTTATTTTGAATTAAATTACTTTGCGATTGCTAAAAAGTATGTTCTGCAGTATGACTGTAATCCCGACGTATACTACAGTAGTTCCCGTATACTGTAAGTACGTGTAAGTGCACGTGCTGTAAAATAAAGTGCAACCCAAATTCTTATTCAAATTCAGTTAAATAATTTGATACTAATTTAGACTCATTTGCTAATTTAAAGTCACGTTCTCTCACTAATTTCTCCCAGCTTCACTGTAAAAAATTATCGTGATTTTAACAGTAAAAGACTGTAAAAATGCTACAGTGAAAAACTGTTAATTGGTTAACAGAAAGTTTCCTTATTATATACGGTAAATAACTGTGATAGATCTAATGGTACATTTAATGTAATTTTACTGTAAAATACCATTAAATTTACAGTTTTTGGAAGTGAAAACGAACAAGTCATTGTATAATTTACAGTGAAAAAATGTAAATTGACATTCCCACAATTCCCTGCGTGACGCATCACATTTGATGTATTTGTGTTGAAATAAATGTTTCGTCATAGTTTTCTTAGTTTTTTTCCTAATTAAGTTATGTACATTAGGGTTTTATGTTACATTTAATGTTGTTAAATTAATGTTTATTGTATTTTTAAAATTTCATGTGTGTTACCATGATGGTGTTTAATGTTTGTGTGAATGAGACTGTGCAGCTACTATACATATTAATATTAACTTTCATGAGGAAGAACTACTTGTGATGAGCTTTGATTGATCATGTGACTCTCATTGCTGCTGTGATTATTGGTTGTCAGTGTATTACAAGGGTACAAAACAGATTTTAAAACTTCAATAGGTCGGTAAATTATCATATTATCAGATAATGAAATAAATACGGTTTATTACTGTAAATTTTAAGCTAAGTCTGTAAAACCGTATTTTTTTACTGTAAATTTCTGGTAACCACAGATGCCAGTTTTTTTCCGTAAATTTAACAGAATTTTTTTTACAGTGTTGATTCTGAGGCTCTCAAAAGGGAGGTTTCATGAGGTCTACCACTCGCTTGCTCGATCCCATTCGTCTATTTATATCTCACTTTGATGTTATTTTGCCCTATTGTCCTCAGTATAATAAACGAATCACTGCAGTTTGGGTTTGTTCCAGCAGCATTTAAAATTCCTGTGCCAAGAACAGAAAATGCTGCCCTGGACGACTTTAACAATTTCCAGCCCATTTCAAATCTTCTGTTTTTTGGCAAAAGCACTGAAACTCATTGTTGACTCTGTTGCATTGTTGCAGTGATTTTATCATCACTGCATTGGTTACCTATAAAGTTCCGTATTAATTACAAGGTATTGCTACTGACTTATAAAGCCCTAAACGGCTTAGCTCCAGTCTATTTAACGGATCTTCTATCGCCCTATAATCCATCGCGCTCTTTAAGATCACTAAATTCAAGGCTTTTGGTCATACCTAGGATATTCAGAACCACCAAAGGAGGGAGAGCATTTTCACATTTGGCTCCAAAACTCTGGAATAGTCTTCCTGATACTGTTCGTTGCTCAGACTCGCTCTCCCAGTTTAAAACTAGATTAAAGTCGCATCTCTTCAGCCAGGCATTCATATAATCCCACAGTTCAAACTACAATCCGGCCTCTAGCTCATAAATGCCAGAGGAGAACTGGCCCCCGACTGAGCCTGGGTTCTCCCAAGGTTTTTTTTTCTCCATTAGGTCACCTGATGGAGTTTTAGGACACCATTAGGTCACTTGATGGAGTTTTTCGGTTCCTTGCCACTGTTGCCTTTGGCTTGCTCAGTTGGGGATATTTTGGGGATATTTAATTTAATTTGATCAATCAATAAATTCCTCTTGAAATAAACTTTGTTGTATTATTTAAATTTAATACTGTGAAGCTGCTTTGATACAATCTGTATTGTGAAAAGCGCTATACAAATAAACTTGACTTGACTCTCACTTGTGTGAAAACCTTAGAGTTGGTAATGTCTTCGAACCCCTTCAGTCAGGTATTCGTAACTTTCACAGCACTGAAACATCTCTGGTCGGGGTTCACAATGACTTGTTGATGGCGTCTGATTCTGCCGCTATTTCCATTCTCATCCTTCTTGATCTCAGAGACGCTTTCGATACTGTTGATCATAGTCTTTTACTTACCTAGAAAGTGCTTTGGTTTTTCGGGGACAGCTTTAAACTGGTTTAAATCCTATTTTACTGACCGTTCCCAGTTCATTGCCTTGGGTTATCTCTGGTGTTCCCCAGGGTTCAGTTTTAGGTCCGTTTCTCTTTAATATATTCGTCACCACTTGGGCATCTGTTGCGATCGATCGGCCTTCAGTTTCACTTTTACGCTGACGATACTCTATATACTCAAACCCTGGTGAAAATCTGGATGTTTGCTTGCTCTCTGCTTGTGTTTCTGAGATCAAGATATGGATGAATACATTTTTTTTGAAGTTTGAATAGTAGTAAAACTGAAGTTATGTTACTTGGTTCCCCCTATACCTACTTTTCTGTTGATTGTACTGTTTTGAGAATACAAGAAATTTGAGGAACTTTGGAGTAATCTTTGATGCCAGTCTTACATTTGATCCTTATATACACTATTAAACATATTTTTTTTTCACCTCAGAAATATAACGAGATTGTGTCCTATCCTAAATTTTGGTTGTCTCTCGGATTGCCTACTGTAATGCCCTTTTAGCTGGAGTAGGCCTATCTAAATCTACATACAAGTTTCAGCATGTACAAAACTTGCCCGGATCCTGGGCATGCAATCATATCACTCCTAATCCTTGCATTGGCTCCCGGTCAGGTTCTGTGTTGATTTTAAAATTATGATACATGGCCTGGCTCCACATTATTTATCAGTATTACTCACTCCTTACGTCCCAAATCGTAGACTGCACTCTTCACACTCTAATCTGTTGGCTGTCCCTCAAACCCACTTAAAATCTATGTGTGACAGCCAGGGCTTTTTCTTCTTATGCTCCTATTCTTTGGAACTCTCTTCCTCTTGAACTTAGGGAAACTCAGACATTTGGGATTTTTTAAAGATCAAATTATTTTCTTATGAATCAACACAATTTTTTTTTTAGACTAGTGTATGCTTGCTGATTTTAGTTTTTTTTATTATTGTATTCATTGTTTCACTTATTGCTTATCTTGTGTACAGCGCTTTGAGAAGCGATCAGCGTCAGTTGCGTCGCTTCACTGTCATTCATAAATCATCTCCCGTGGCCTCATGGGATACTAAAGTGTCAATCGTATGCTCACTTCAGAATCTCAAAGGAAGTATTATGTCATCCGGGTACTTTTGCCCACTGTTTTTATGAATACTGTGAATTCGGACATACTTCTTTTGTCACGTGCTGTTCGAGCCTTAGTTCGAGATACAGAGATGCACGACACGACCAGCAGAGGCCGCTGCCGTTTCATAAATATAAATGGCTCTTTCTACAGATGGAGTCCAACACAGGTCTGAAACTCGGCTTCAAAGGGTCAAACTTCATTTTATGAGCTATATTTTCTTTGATTCTTTTCTTTATTTTATTAGTTTGCAACCATGTTTTTTAAATGCAGTTTTATACCTTGATGTATTATTTCCTACTAATAAAGACTAGATAAACATCAAAATTCAGATTTAGTCTAAATTAAGCTCATTCAGTTATTGATAACTTTATAAGAAAAAATATTAGGTTATTTTTCTTACAGTATAAAAACTTTGTTGAGCTTGATAAACAGCAGTCAACACTACAATTTGCATAAAAAAATTAATATAAATGAGATTATTTACTTACTTTCCCTCAGGGTTTAACATTAACTAAAACAAAAGCCATTGTCATTATTTCAGCAAGTTTCCATTTGGCAAGATTTCTCATTTTTGTTGTTGAAGTACTAAACTAACTAAAAAAATAGCCTATAAGCCTACTAAAAATGAAAAGTTAATAAAAACTATACAGACATATATATATATATATATATATATATAAAATTTTTTAAATGATTAAAATTACAAAATTACAATAACTTTAACCAAAATTAAAGGAAAATGTATATATTAATGAACATTATTATTAGTACATATAGGCTGTACATGTGTTTAAAACGACCTAAAATTCATGTTAGGCTAATTTTATGTTAGATATACATTTTTATATATAACTAATTTCAAAGAAACCTGGATTTTGTGCATCTGATTCTGCTTATGTACTCGCTCTGTTTTATCATTTCATATTCTTTTGATTAAGGACTGTGACACTTAAATACATCAGACTGTCTCTCTTTAACATGTCTTTCGGCCTAGAACACACAGCAGCACTTTCGGCCGCATTAGAGTTCATTTACTCTTGTTTGGATGCTGTTAAATTGCTCTGACTCACTGCTTTAGAGGAGCAGAGTCACTTCTGATGTGGCTGGTGAGATTAATGTGACCTATTTGCATCACGATATGCTTATTTGCCCCAGATTGTTCTTGAGTGCTGAGATTAGTGTCTTTCTTTGAAATATTGAAATGATGAATCAGACAGTTGCATCTGCGCCAATAAGCCTAAAATTAAAGTCTGCATAGAGTGAGTATTTTATGCTTATTGAGCATTTGGGAAACATTTTCCAAATTCATGCCCAGAGGGAAACTTTCTGGCTATTTTAATATCAGTGTTTTATTGGCATCTCACACTCTGGTGAAAATGAGGAGGAATCACATGCAGTGACTTTAAATGTTAAACTTATTTACACACTTTAACATTGAATAGGGAGCATTGCTATTTTTTCCTCTATGCAGAATCACTATCAAGTCTCAAAAGCTTGTGCATATGAGAATGTGAAGTGAAGATCTACTGTCTCCAAAATATTAACAATCAAAGCATTATTGTATTGTTGTGAGGTTTTGCAGGTCATTTACACAGCGTCTGCTCTCTGAATTAAACATCCTGTGTTGGGAATAAGAGCACATTTCCCATTAGGAATGTCCAGTAAACAGCCGTCCCGTGAGACCGAAACAATCAACACTGAATGGAAATTTTCTGCAGCCGATTGCACTATATTTTTTCCTGACCTTTGTTTAACTAACTTAGTTTCTGCTGTGGTTGGTTGTTTTTTCTTAATGATCAACGCCGGATTAATCAGGACCATTCGTCTTGTTATGTTCCAGGAAAACTGTCCTCTGTCTCCGTCCAGTTTAATTGGAAAATGTGTTGAATTTCTGTATTGATTGCTGCCTTGGTTTGTGTTGCTTATTCGCTTTAAACTTGTGAATCATTTTGTTTTGCTAAACCAAGTTAAATCTAGACTAAGTGCCAGTGACTCTCTCACAACAAGCAGAATATCAGCAATGCAACACTCTTAGAAGACAAGGTTATAGAATCTTAAAGGATTTTGGCAGGCGCTTCATACATAACCTTTAATTATTATTTTTTAAATTCATTATTTGTGACCCTGGACCACAAAACCAGTCACATGGGTAAATTTTTTTAAGTTGAGATTTATACATCACATGAAAGCTGAATAAATAAGATTTCCATTGGTATATGGTTTGTTAGGATAGGACAATATTTGGCCGAGATACAACTATTGAAAATCTGGAATCTGAAGGTGCAAAAAAATCGAAACATTGAGAAAATCTCCTTTAAAGTTGTCCATTTATGTTCACGATTGTGGAGCATTCACTCACAAAAATAAATATTTTATATATTTACGGTAGGAAATTTACAAAATATCTTCATGGAACATGATCTTTACTTAATATCCTAATGATTTTTGGCATAAAAGAAAAATCGATAATTTTGACCCATTCAATATATTGTTGGCTATTGCCACAAATATACCCGTGTGACTTATGACTGGTTTTGTGATCCAGGGTCACATTTTTTTTAATTAAACAGCATAATACTTTATCAATAGAAACATTTTAAATAACCCATTAAAAATGAAAGTAGGGTTCTTGATTACATTTTAAAGAAGACTTTATGCCAAAAAGGTACTATATAAGGAGAAATTATTCAATAATATGCTAGAGTTCTATATGGAACCTTTTCTTCTAATAGTGAATATATTACAGGCTCAGAATAAGCAGAATATGTGGCATTACTCCATTCAAACATTGTTTTCTTTATACTTTTACGATTAAAGTAAGCCTGAAGAAGGTCCATTGACCAAAATGATTTATATTTTCTAAGATTATAGCTTTAGAATCTTCCACTGACAATGTTGTAAAATATTTTTATGATAGTTGCAAACTAAAGTTAGTTAAAACCTATACAAAATGGTTGAAATCACTTACTTTGACTTTGTAAAAAAGAAGATATTTTGAAGAATGTCAGTAAGCAAACAGTTGATGGACTCCACTGACTTCCATAGTATGGAAAAAATAGAAGTCAACTGTTTGGCTACTTTGTTTCTTAAATATAAAAAAATTGTATGAAGATATTTTGACATTCTTCAAAATATCTTATTTTGTGTTCAACAGAAGAAAGAAATTCATACAGGTTTGGAACATGAGGGTGAGTGAATGATGACTGGATTTTCATTTTTGGGTGAACTATCCCTTTAAGTTGACAGTTCTTTTTTATTATTAAAAATAACCATTTTAATGTAAAGAACCTTTATGCAAAGAACATTTTAATCATCTAGAGCATTTTTTAGTGCAATGGAACGGTTCTATGGTTCTTCATGGAACCAATACCAATAAAGAACCTTTATTTTTAAGAGCGCGCGTCCAGCTCCCCCTCTCTGAATGTAAATTGGGCCTAATGGGTGAAGCCGTAACTCTATTCCTCCTCCCATTAGACGTCCAGAGAGGAGGAGCTGGACGTCATTGACTCTGCAGTGAGCACCACTTGGGCCAAATCGCCAAAATGAACTGAAAATGAAAACAAACTTAGATTTCCCACTGTAAATACAAATGCAGTTTTTTTTCCCCCAAGGAGTGGAAACCAGGTTCTTGAAAACGATACCCACACCCGCCACACGATGGATGTATGAGCCCGCGGTTGCGCTCTCTCGCGCGGCGCCGGTAATGACTCGCTCGCGCTCACCGCTGCTGCTGATCAGACGCGTTTGCGGCAGACCGCCCAGATCTCCGAGACTCACCGAGCTCTGTTTCAGCTTCTGTGCGGATCACAACGGCTTCATTTCAACGCGTCTACAGAGAGAATATCCCGCAGCGACCCGCGTTCATCGGCGTGCGTTTTCTTCCGTCCTTCTCTGGTGATGAACCAGGCGAGCGCGGAAGAGAACGCGCAGTAATGGGAAGATACAGCGTGCTTTCATTAGATTACATTTCCGAAGAATGACCCATCCTTCTGCCGATCACGCTTTATCAGCTCAAACATCCTTCTTCGTGCATTGGACGTAGACTTTCGGAGCACAGAAGAGTTGAGCGCGTGCACTGCGCATAAAGCTACAGTTTTTAGAAACACTTGGACCGAATTTCTGCCTCGTCGGTTCGCGGACTCTTTTGACTTGATCTTTGGATGTATTTCTGCAGCTCTTGATGGAGTGGTGTGCACTGTGCCAAACGCACGTAGATATTGTGAAGTAGGCTAACCTATGAGGTTGCAATTTTGGGGTTTATCAGCTGAGATGCGTTTTATTTCAGTCACTAAACTTCAGTGTTGCGCGGTTTGGCCACGAGTCTTCATCATCAGCATCATTAGAAAGCAGTTGTGTGGAAGCACGTTGATGCTTGCCTTTTAATACAGGGCATTTTAATACGATGCTTTCACTTTTTAAAAGTGCGTTTTGTCAGAAAGCGGTGTGTTTGTAGGGAATTTGCGTGTGTTTTGATTAAGACGTTCAGATAAATGCTGGGTGTGCATGACATTTTAGGCAACTTAAATGCTGCTTAACCTTTATGTGTCTCATAGGTGATCATCTTTGGTGTGTTTGCAGGCACTTTGCTCTCCTTTTAATATAAGGGATTGATGCATGTTGGCTGTGCGTGCCATTATTGACTACTTAAATGCTGCTTTAACTTTATGTTTGCATTTAGGTTTATAAACGCCTAATTTCGCCTACTAATTGAGCACCATTGTCATTTCCATAAGCAGTGTGTTTGCAGTCATGTTTTATCATGTGTTAATGTGATGCTTTTTGGCTGTAGATATTATTATAGGCGTATGCAACTTAAATTTCATCTCCTTGAGCATCATCATCTTTAAAAGGAGTTATTTTGGATGTGCGTAACATTTTTGTTGCTTTAAAACCTTAAAAGTCTCAATTTGGTCTCTCAGATGAGATTAAAACTGAAACTTAAGGAAGCAGCAGTGATGCTCAATGACGCTCTCGCTGTGCGCAAATGTGCTGACGCCACCTGTGGTCTCTTAAATCGATTGATTCAGAAAGATTTAGGCACTTTGACTAGGAGAGAGTTCAGTTTGCACAACATCCGTGTTGCTTGCGCTTTCTAACCACGAGACAAGATACGTTTTGATCGCACATTGTGTTGTATCCCACAGTATAATCGTGCGTGACGCGAAAGTTGAGAGTTTAAATGGTTCTCCGAAAGTTACCCGGTGTCTCAGCATCGGGCATGGGGCTTCGTCTGTCTCAGAAATTCGTCTTTCTGCTGTTCCTGTCAGGGTTGGTAACTCTGTGCTTCGGGGCTCTTTTCTTTCTACCCGACTCCGTGCGTCTGAAGCGCATCTTCCTCTCCAAGAACGAGAGTCCCGCGGTGACCGTGGGCTCCGACAATGAGCTTTCCAAAAAGGTGCCCGTGGATCAAGAGCATCAGCGGACGGGTTTAAAAGGGGTTGAGGCGAATGTCAAACCTAAAGTGAGCCGCAAGCCCTCGGTCACCCATGGAGCGAGAACTGTGGAGAGATCCGTTGGGAGTAGAGCGCAGGACGAGTGGAGTCCGGCGAGGGCGCACGAACAGCCGGCCAGGGACGAGCGGGTCACCTCGGCCGCTCTTAACGCCCAACACGGCACCACTTTCAGCCACGAGACGTTTAAAAAGTGCCTGCTGAAACCAGCTTTGGGGAAGGACCAGGGAAACCCATCTGATTCCGAGACGCTCAAGCGGAGGGAGAAAGTCAAAGAGGTGAGAAAGATGTGTGCATGGATGCCTCTTATTGTTGTTTATGGATGCCCATTAATGCCACATAAGAAAAATAAAATCATGCTTTGGGAAATCATGATCAGACACAGTCATAATTATGGGATACAAAGTAGGATAAAAAGTCAAAACGATGACATACTATGTCACAAAAATTCGAAATTGACATACTGTCATAATTGATTCAGATGAAAAGTTACAATTATAAGTCATTAAATGTCATAGAATCTCGACATTTGTTGTCATGATGACTGTATTTCCTAATTTTCTCTTTATTTTATAATTCTGACTTATGTCAAATGATAGTAGGCTACACTGTAAACGATTTGAGGTCAAAAACTCAATTTTGTTAACTTGCTGTATTGGAAATTTTCAGTTGGTTCAACTAAAGTGCCAAGGTTAAAAGTCCTTCAGTTCGCATATTTTCAGTTGGCTCAAATAAAATTTTCAATGCATCAAGTCAACGTAAAATTGAGTTTTGGCCTCAATCTTTTAGTCTATAGGTTGACTTTTTTTTAATCATGACATCATTTTATTATAATTATGATTTACCAAGCATGATTTTCTTCCATAGTTGTGTAACCTAAAAGATTATAGGTTTGAAACTTTTTGGATTGTTCCTGTAATAAGTGTCACTTTGGATAAAGGTGTTTGTTAAATGATAAATTTGCTCTAAATTGCCTTGGATCTGAGGCGAACAGCAACAGGCAGGGAGTCGGGGCTAGTTGTCACATTTATTCCAGTGAACGTCAATATAAATTAGTCGGAATAAAGGTATACAAAACATATAGCATATTTCCACTGCTATTGCTAAAGAATAAAAATATATAGTTAATTGAACTCTATAGTGGGGCATGTTGTCACACTATTGTTCTTGCATATTAAATGCGAAATGAAACTATGCATTTATGAAATGCAAAACAACTCATTAAAATATCAAACCATTGGCCAACACAACTGCATATAAAAGCGCATGTGACAACTTTCCCTTAGATGTAGCCGATGTGACAACTAGCCCCAGTCTCCCTATGTTTTCCGTCCGCATAAGTGAGAATCCACATCTGTATGAAGAGATAATTACTGATGTGTCACTTTCCTAACTGACACTTATCAGAGAGCGCTCAGGCTTCCTTTCTGCTGCTGTGTTTTTGTGCCGGTTGTTTGAAGCTGGCGGTTTGAATCCGGATGAAAGGAACTTTTTGTCTTGCAGTCAGCTGATATGCTTTGATATCGGGAATACAGACATTGACTGTGCTATAGTGAAGCATTGTTGTTCCTGAATCTGTCTGAGGGAATCAATGATCATTAAGAGCTCTTTCTGGTGTGCTAGTGAAACCTCTTGTATCAGAATGAGTTTCGCTCCCTCATAGGGATGAGAAAGCCACACACACACACACACACACACACACACACACACACACACACACACACACACACACACACACACACACACACACACACACACACACACACACACACACACACACACACACACATTTTAAGGGGACTTTCCATTGACATAATGATTTTTCTACTGTACAAACTGTATATTCTCTCCCCTTATCTAACCCTTAACCCTACCCAACACAGAAAACGTCCTGCTTTTTTACATTTCCAAAAAGCATCACTTAGTATGATTTATAAGCTGTTTTCCTCATGGGGATAAAAAAGGATTTCGGATTCTGCCATCTTTGTGGGGACATTTTGTTTGAGCTCTGTTATGTTTGAGGGAAGGAAAAGTCATTGGGGTTTAAAACCACATGAAGAAGAGAAAATGATGAGAGGATTCTCATTTTGGGGTGAATTTGTCCTTTAAATGTCAGAGTGACAGTATACTATTTGTTCAGGTTCATAATGTTTCACAATAGGTCTGGAGTAAGGTCCAGCTTGCTGACAACAACATATTGATTTCTCTAACTTACCAAAGTCTTTTTTCTCAGACTATTCTCATAAATAACTGTAGAAACAAAGTATGTTTCCAGAGCGGCAGTGAGTGTATTGAAATGAGTGTTATAGCTGCAATTCTGCTTAGAATTTTCTATTGTTATATCATATTTCACAGCGTCAGAAGCGCTGGATGGTTTCCAAACCCGCGGGGTATTTATGAAGCGCTGTGGTGGCAAAGCCAGTGTTTTTACCTTGCTTTAGGCAGGAGTCGAAAATGAAGGAAAAAATCGAAATCAGGCAACAAAACAAATAATTTTTCATGCATGCCGTTTCTTTAAACTTTAAAGTCAATGTGAAACGTTGTTCACACAACCCATTTCACTTCTTTAATCTGTCATGTTTCCAAGTCAAACCGGATTTGCAAAGACACATGTGGGCGGGGCTTTATTTTAAGGCTCAGGAGGTGATTGGATGGTCAAAAGTGGGCGTTACATTGAGTAAGTAGAAGTTGAGAATCAGCGAATATTTTGATGTACTAGGAAAATAAACCCTTTTATTCAAAACATTGTGTATTGAATCATTCCTAAAAAGAGCAGGATTGTGGATTTAGTTAATTTCTTGTCTGTTTGTGGAGTGATGTATATTAACCTGCTCTGACCTACTTGCATGTGATTTCAGTGATTCATGGAGGCTTTATTCTGTTGCTGCTAAAGCCTCATGCTGAATTAAGTATTTACGAAGCGTTTGCACGGATGCCTCTGGCTTCCCTCTGTGCCGCCTCCTGTCAGAGCCATGCATATTCATATCTGACCTAATCATGATAAACAGCTCCATTAAATAATAATCTGACAGACGAGAGATCAGCTCTTCTAGAAAACTAGAGGTTGATCTTGCCTTTTGAATACCATGGTATCTTCTCTGGTGTCATTACAGCTCTGTTTTGTAAGTGTACAAAGCGTACCAAAACATTAGGTCATCCGTTTCTCAGCTTTTTGGCCAAGTTGGGAACATGGAAATAATGGAGATGACTGTTTACAGCTTGTTAGCAGTCCTGGCAAACAGTTCAAACACTTTCAAAGTTGTAAATACAATGAAGATTGTTGTTGCACGTCTTACAAGAAAATACTATTTCAGTCTTTTATGCTTCAAACTTTCACGTTTAATTAGATGTAACATTTTGTAGCAATTTCTGAGTGAGAATTGCTCCACCATTTTTTTTTTTTTTGTGTGTGTACTAAAGTTTAGCTTATATATCAACCAAAGTTGCAGCTTCTTAATCTGTTTGAACAATATTAATGCATTTGCATTCAGCAGGAGTTCAGCGCTGTGTGCTTTAGGCTTGACGGGCTTAAAAACAAGAACTGACTTTACATATGTTCTCCTCGACCAATGGTTGTTTAGTTGTTGCATCAACCGTAACTGTGCAAGTCAAATATTGAACTTCTATCTTCACTGGTCCAAATTGCAGTTTATCTCAGGACACTTTTTGAAACTCAAATAATGTGTGATAGTAGTTCTTGGAAGCATCATTGTGGCATTTTGGATACTTTTGTGAATTTCCCGAAAACAGTTCACATTTCAACTCAGAATTAATAGAAGAAAAAATGAGACCACATATTTAGGAAAAACAAGACAATAAAGACCATTATGATGTTTTGCATTATACTGTTTTAATTTCAAAGCTTATTTTGTGTAAATCAAACATAAATGAGCAAAACATAATTTTTTATTAGCTAACATTAACAAAGATTTAAAAATAGTTAACAAACCGAAACCTTTTTGTAAAGTGTTAACAATAAATCAATGCAAAATGCAAAATATCAACATATTTTGCATAACAATATATTTTGCATAAAGAAATTGAAGCTTATTTTAGGACAATTATAATTTATTTTTGCATTGATAATTAGTTTGAATATCAGTGCTTAATAAATCAAACATAAATCATTGCTTGCTTTGTGTAAACTTAAATCAATTCTTATTTTGCATAAATATCAGCATATTTTCATAAAGAAAATGACATCTGTTTTAGGACCATTATGATGTTTTGCATTGTGGTGCTAATTTTAATATCAGTGCTTGTTTTGCATAAATCAAGTCAATGCTTCTCAATTCATAAATCAAACTTGCATAAAGAATATAAAGTAGAATTATTATTTTTTTGTAGCATTTCTGATTATTGCAGAAAATAAGAAATTATAATTCATCATGATAATCTTCACAACTGAACACAACCTTTATGAATTTTGAAGCATAAAGACAATCGGCAGAAGTCAAAAGCTAAACGACCATGGTCACATGACTTCAACATCACCATCAGTAAGCTTCAGTCAACTCTTTCAGTCTGTTTTAAAAACATTTTCCCCGAGAGTTCGAGTTATGATAGTTTGCAAGAGCGTGGTTATAAACAGAACGAGGCTGTGATTGACCAGTAGATGAGTTTACCTGTTCGGCTGATGACGCTTCATGTCCCGACAGCCTCTTTAGTCCCATTTTGAAACTTGTTAGTAATCGCCTTTTTCAAGACAAGAAAAAGCTTTTAAAAAGATCACGAGGGTTTTAGTGATGTATTTTATGTTTATCTTATTTAACCAAAAACGCATCGACTTCGGGACCCTAAAACTCATCATCCCTGCTTCACTCTTTATCTTTTTGGTGTGTGTGAGTGTATTTATCAATCTTTTCCTCTTATTAATGACATAGCTATATATAATCTCTTAGCTGGCAGGTAGACGCTGTGTGAAGCTCCTCTCTCGGTTGGAAACGTCCTCGACAGTGTTTTTTGACATTCCCCAGAAAGTCTATAGGAATTTGCGGTTGGTATCCACGAGCATGTGAAGCTTGTCGGTTCGATGGCCCCTCATTCATCATTGCCTCCCTGCTTTTGTCACGGGTGCTGACTGGAGGGTTTATCCCCTGTTGGGACATGCTGAATGGGCGTTCACCGCTCTGTGAGATGGATAGAGTTACAAGGAGCAGCTTGGCAGCTCTGGCCCGAGGCTGGGGAAAGCGTGTGCTCTTTGAGGAAAGCCAGGATCCGGTTCCACTTCTCGGAGCGGAGGAGGAGCGACTGGCGAGGGGGCAGGAGAAGGCAACTAGCTCCTGGCTATTGAAACGGGGGATGGAGAGCGGCCGCTAAACGAGAGTCATGATTACAGCATCTGTTCTTCTGTGTTCGCCTGCGCCGCTGAGAATTGCCTTTCTCAATATGTATAGTCTTTGCAAACTAAACTTAAAGTGGTTACTTGGCTAGATATAGACTAGATTTGGTTGTTGGAGCAGTTCTGACTCTGTGATGATTGATGTATTGGAGAGGCTGATTATTTTATTTTATTTTTTATATTGAGTTTGTTTACTTTGTTTTTGAGCTATTAATTTTCAGCATCAGTGTCGTCTGAACCCCACGTCGGTCAGATCTCGTAAGGAGCTGTTTGAGTCGTTCTTCTGTAATGATTTTTGTTTGTTTGTCTGCACACATCTGCTGTTGTTCACATATCTCTGTTCTTTTTAAGATGCAGTATTAAGTTAAAAGTAGTTACATTTTATATGTGCATCCAAACTTTTTTGACTGATTGTGCCTGATTCTCCGTGACCTTACAAGTTGTTTTTAGTTACTGGAAAGTAAGTCATTTGAGTTATTCAAATTCAGACCAATTCACTAGCCAATCATTTTAGACCAATTTCTGAACTAATTTGGTTTGCAAGCAAATGACATGTTGTTCTTTTGTACTTTAAAAGGGCCCTAAAAAAATAATTAAATGCATCAATCTTTCTACAAAAATACAAATCAGCACAACTGTTTTCAACATTGATAATAATAATCAATGTTTCTTGAGCAGCAAATCAGCATATCAGAATGATTTCTGAAGGATCATGCACTGAAGACTGGAGTAATGCTGAAAATTCAGCTTTGATCTCAGGAATAAAATATATTGACATAGAAAATAGTTGTAATATTTCACAGTATTAGTGTTTTTACGGTATTTTTCATTAAATACATGAAGCCTTGGTGAGCAGAAGAGAAGAAAACATTACCATTCCAAGGTACGTGGATGCACTGTAAAAAGAAAGAAAGAAAGAAGTTGTTTCAACTTAAAGTTTTCATGCTGCCTTACTTTTAAGTTCAGTCAACTTGAAATGTGAAGTTGTACTAAGCACTTGACAACTTGGATATTTGAGTTGACCAAACTTAAAATTTTACGTTGAAACTGTGGTAAGATGTATGTACTTCCCATAGGACTCTTTTACAGGTCTGGAAAACACAAATCCTTACAAAATGTCCCTAATGTATCCAGGTTTTCCATGGATCCCTGTGAAACTTCTTGCTAATGTGCTCCGTTTGGCTGTTTTTAATGCATGTGTGCCCTAACTGTTCTTAAGTGTACTTGCAGTATAATTTGATACTGTACTAAACATCTTTGTGATTATATGCTGTAATATAGCCAAGCAGAAAATGCAATAAAATGTCTGGTTCAAATTTGTGATCTGATTCTAGTTGCCCTATTAAATCTGTTGTGCCTCTTCCAGCTTCTGTGAATATTAGGCTATATTACAGTGTTGTCTTTCAGTGAAGATTAGCGCAAAAATCTTCTCGAAAATCCTATTTAATGCAACACTAAGCGTTGTGATTCTATTATATTCATGCTATTGCAAATGATTTATCTAGTGCATGGAAAACAATGGCAGTTGTTACAAAATGCTGAAGTTTAGGATCAAGGTCAGTTAAAGCAAATTATTTATAACTGGATAAATAATACTGCAAATAATGTATCTAGTGCGTGCAAAGTTCTTACAAAATGCTAAAGTTTAGGATCAAGGTCAGTTAAAGCATATGATTTACTAGTCGTTTAGTCTCTAAAGGACTCATTTGTTTGTTTTTCTCGTTGTGCTAACCTCCATGTTTGCTATTTTGAGTAAGTTTGCATCAGATTCCAGTAAGCAGACATGGGTGGACGTGACCTCTGCGTGCTGTGCTCCGAGCCAAACGCTCTGCTGGTGACGCCAGATTCACACTGTGTGTGTGTGTGTGTGTGTGTGTGCGCTCAAAAGTATTTAGAGTTCAAATTCTAGGTTTTAAGCTAGCAGTCTACTTCACTGTATAGCTTCAGCTTTGAAAAACTCTGCTTTTTTCCACCACATACTGGCAGTGTAATTATGAACATGCTAATTATAGAAAATCAGAAGCTTGAGCAAGAGACATTTGTCATGATTGTGTTTAGGGTTTGGCGGTATGACATTATAGACCATGTTACAGTAGAAACGTGTCAGCTGGTACAGATTTTCCTGTACTGTACCGTTTACACTGGGTTATTTGAAGTGCCTCTATTATGCCATTTTAAAGGTTCCCAATTTTGTTTTGTAGTCTCCTACAATAGCTGTACATGCATCCAAGGTCAAAAATACAAATTTTCTCATAATATACATTGCACATCACCTTATTTCTCAAAGAGCCTGAAAACGTTTTGTTCGAAGATTCAGTCTAATTCCCTCCTTTCCGTGAGCCTGCTCTGCTCTGATTGGTCAGATGGCCAAGTCTATTGTGTTTGATTTACTGTGCTCTGATTGGTCAGATGGCCCAGTCTATTGTGTTTGATATACTGTGCTCTGATTGGTCAGATGGCCCAGTCTATTGTGTTTGATATACTGTGCTCTGATTGGTCAGGTGGCCCAGTTTTGTGTTTGATCTACTCTGCTCTGCTCTGATTGGTCAGATGGCCCAGTCTATTGTGTTTGATATACTGTGCTCTGATTGGTCAGATGGCCCAGTTTTGTGTTTGATCTACTCTGCTCTGCTCTGATTGGTCAGATGGCCCAGTCTATTGTGTTTGATCTACTCTGCTCTGATTGGTCAGATGGCCCAGTCTATTGTGTTTGATATACTGTGCTCTGATTGGTCAGATGGCCCAGTTTTGTGTTTGATCTACTCTGCTCTGCTCTGATTGGTCAGATGGCCCACTCTATTGTGTTTGATCTACTCTGCTCTGATTGGTCAGATGGCCCAGTCTATTGTGTTTGATCTACTCTGCTCTGATTGGTCAGATGGCCCACTCTATTGTGTTTGATCTACTCTGCTCTGATTGGTCAGATGGCCCAGTCTGTTGTGATTGGTATTAGGCTCTGATTGGTCATTCTTGACATGTCGACAACACGAACCAAACTCTTCCAGTCTCAGCTACAACTACAGTGTTTGAGGGCGGTGTAGACGTTCACAGGCAACCAATGAAGACCATAGGCTAGCATTATGCAAATGTGTTTCATTATGTAACAGGAAGTGATGATGACTCTCTTTTTTCCTGTGTTGTTCTGTCATTTGTAGCTCATTCCTGTTGTCCATTTGTGTGGTCGCTGCCTTTGGCGCTGCTCTGTATGTAGTCACGTCGTAGATGGCAATTCATTATAGTCTCTTAAGACGTTATTCCTACGAAATAGACTTTTTTTCTTTAGATTTTTGGGATGAATTGTGACCTGGACTTGTTTTCTGCAATATAATTTTAGAAACATCATGTGTGATTATGTTCGGGAACATAGACCAGTGGAGAATGTGTTAAAATGTTTGATTCTGTGATCTGATTTGAGCTGTTCTATTAAATTTGGTGCCTGAGACTCTGTTTTATTCTTCATTCAATAAAGTTTAGAGCAGGAATGCAAATTTCACAAATATGCTGTTTAATGCAAAACTATTTGAAATGATGCATCGCATTTCAGACGTCTTGACACGATTCATCAAGATGGTATTCTGCATCATTTTACCTGGTTCCAGTGATTGCGAATGCCGTCTTTGGTTCAGTCAGGCGTTGTAAGTGATTTTCCACTGGGGCGACATTGGTAGAAATAGTTTTTAATTATCTGGTTGTTCAGCGCAGTGCCCTGCTTTTGGGAAGGGTGTTTTGTTCATTACCAACACAATTAGGCCGTTAATGAAACAGCGGAACACAGAAATCATCACAGCCCAAAGGACGTGAACAGTTTTTTCTGTTTAGCTTCTGTGGGAGTGACAATATCTGCCCACTTTGTTTACAGAAAGAAGCAAAGAGCAAATATGTTGCGGTCTTGTTTAATGATCGTGTGTCAGTGCGTTGTGGAATTGCAGATTATCGTAACACAAAGTGACACTTAATTAAGCATCGCTTCAGAAAATGCCAAACTTTCCAGTTTCAGTTGCTGAGCGACTCTCCATTATTATGACAGACATTTCTCTTTCTTGCTTGATGTATCATAATGTGATTTATATTTTTTTATATGTGTATGTTATATGCTTTTGTGTATGTGTGTGTATAGTGCTGTCAATCGATTAAAAGAAAAGTAATCAGTCTGTAATTAATCAGGATTAATCGCATATTAACACATTTTTATATTGTAATTTCACCTTCACACCCAGGGACCGTTGCTGAACGTCCGGTGTATATGGCACACAAAATTGGAAACACTTCAGGAGTTTTGAAGTAGTCATCTGATTGGTTGAATTCTATAAGATTTCTGGGAGACGTGTGTGTGTGTGTCGCATTCTTTAAGGGTCCGCCTGGAAACAAAGATGACGTGAAGCCAAACCCCCTTATGGAAGAAAAGTGTCGTGTTTACAACTTTGACCAAAAAAAAAGAAGAAAATCTCAAAATTGCTAAAAGTTTAGTGTATTAATGATCCGTCCGTCCGTCCAATATTAAAATTTGTAAAAAATCAATTGTATGCACTTATATTTATGCCAGACTCCCACCCTCCATAATATTATGTATATAATATTATGTATGGAATATAATATAATACCCCCCCCCCCCCCCTCTCTCTCTCTCTCTCAATTTCCTCAACATTGTATATAATTTGCAGACATAAGGGAGCCGCTATCAATATGCGGGAGACTCCCAGACCTTCCCCGGGAGAGGTGGGATGTCTGTTTTGCTATTAATGTATTTTATTCCTTTTTTTGGCTGCTTTTCCAGATTAATTTAAGCAAATTTAAAATCTGTCGTGTTAGTGTGCTTTCACACGCTCGGTTTGACGTCAGAGTTGGGTTTGGTTGAATCTTGAAAGCAGTTCTCTGAACTGTGTTGTGCACCAGTGAACCGCACCTGAGTCCACTTGTAAAGCTGGTCTGGCTCCAAAGCATCCGTTCTCTCTCTCAGGAGTGAACCGTTACTGATGATGTGTCATTTGCATAATGCACTATAATGCATGTGTCATTGCTGCTTCTCTCTTGAGGACATTCTCTTCAGAGACAAGCTCACATTCTCACATCTTATGCTGTGAGTCCATCGCTGTTTGTGGAACATTTTGGTGGTAAATCCAATGGGGATTAACACATCAGTAACAGTGAAACTGGCGTCTTCTCTTGAGGCTTTACAGTTGCATTGGTAAACAGCTTCTATACTCATTTTAATGACACCAACCTCACTTACTGTAGACAGGATCTGAAAGTCTCACGAGTTCACACGTACATGAAATCAGATGTAGTAATTTATGCGGATTTGGCGTGCTGTCCGGGAGAGGGCTAAATATATAAATGTATAAAGTAATTCTTTATTTTTAAATGCATTATTTAAAAATGTATTGTTGAATTATTAAAATATGAATATTTGTATTTTATAATAAACTTAAAGAAATTTAACAAACTTTGTTTTTGTTTGCTTTTAATATGCACATATTTATGTACTTTATTTGTATTTTTAAGCTCTTATTCGTATTAAACTAACTAACACTACAATAATGTTCCATTTGTTAACTTTAGTTATTAAACTACATGAACTAACAATAAAAACTACTCATTTATTAATCTTACTTAAACTTAATGTTACACTTTTAATATTGTTGAATGGACATGAGCTAACACAAACTGTTGTGTTTTTACCATTAACAAAGATATCAAATGTGCAGCTCGTTGTTAATGTTATAATGAAACTACAGCTATATGAGACCTTATTGTAAAGTATTACCAGCTATCTTTAAGCTGTTGTTAGGGTGTTTTCACACACTATCACCCTTTCACACCTTTATTAGGGTGTCAGTTTGACGTCAGGAGAGTGTGGTTGGTCAGAAACAGCTGTGGTTCGTTTCTGTGATACTGAAATGATCAGGAATCGTAGGACTGAGAGATTCGGTAGAAACCCTTCAGCCCAGCTGCATTACGCTTCAGCTGATGGTTTCGTTGTGACCCATCACCTCTGCTAATGTCTGCATGCCAGTCACATGACAGAAACAGCGGAAAGCAGTTTGCTCTAACAGTGGATGCAACGAGAAACGGGAAGTTGGTTTGCAGGTGTGGTCGTGGTCATGCTGAAGCAGAAACTACAGCTAAACTCCACCTAAACTCTGTTAGCCAATACATCTTGGGTAAAACGGTTGAAACGTTGAAGCTGGTTTGTTGTGTCAGATTGAATCTAAAAGTGTTTCCTGTTCACTCCCTTCCGTTTTCACACTTGCAAATGCTTCTGGCATTTTACATCTGTATGTGTGTATGTGTATAAAAAAAATCTCTCCATATATATTCATAGAGATTCATGCACAATAAGACAAGCAACATGCATTAGTACATTTTTCCGGTTTAAAGTTGACTTTAATTTTGTATGTTTGCAATGAGTACTTTAACCCTTTAGAACCTGAAGCTATAATAGGTGTTTTTCACATATTTAGATTTTTTTCACATATTTGACTGTACAATTCTAAAACAATGTGCTATCTTAATGTGCAAGGTGTCATCTTTTTCAGAAAAAGATTAGCTTTCAATAAATTATATAAATTGAAAAAAACAGAAAAAAATCATGAACGAAAGAAACTAACACTTTAAATTAGAAAAATGAACTAATACATATATACAAGTCTTTTTTGTGACATTGGGTTGCACAGTTTTCATTTAGGACACTTTTTTTTCATACATGCACGCATTCATAGGCACGCACACACACACATGCACACACTACATGCTTAGATACGTGATAGAGTAACGGCCATCCGCTTCCCAAGTTTCATTAAAAATCATCCCAATTCCCTTTTCTGCTGTCTAACACGTCTTTCGCCATGTATTTGTTCGTTTCTTTTATTATTTTATGCAATCCAAAACACTCTAACCTCAAATCCTTCCTTCCCGCGCTGCTGTCATTTGCAGACGGAAAGCATGAAATTACTGTAATAAGCCGTATACTGCGGAAAAGCGCATGTTGACTACTGTCAGGTAGCCTGGTTAAAAACAGACCATTCTCAGTAGTAACTGAGTTATGGTCTGGCATAGCTTCATTAATAACTCATTTCCAAAGGGGCGTCACCAACAGACGTCGCTCAAATGCCTCTGGGCGCAATTGGATAGACCTAAAACCAATCAGAGCGATCGTCATCGTGTAAAGCCATATGCTGCGTCCCACAGTGGTGGACAGTAACGAAGTAAATGTAATTCGTTACTGTACTTAAGTAGCTTTTTTGCGTATCTGTACTTTACTGAAGTATTTAAATTTGGGAAGACTTTTACTTTAACTCCACTACATTTCAAAGTCAAATATCTTACTTTTTACTCTACTACATTTTCAAAATCAGTCGTTCCTTTTTATTTATGAGTGGATAAAAACTTAACTGGTCAAACGAGCCACCTCACAGTAGCCTACAACGTGCGCGCTTTGTTTTGAACTTGCCTTGGCGGTATCTACTAAGCGCAAACCAGAGCCGTTAAATATGAGAGTTGCGACCATAGACAGTATATAAGAGGTTGCGACACACGGCTTGTTTGACTTGAACCGGCGCTACACAGACCGATCAGTTTATGACAAAGTATAGAGCGAAATCGCGAGAGCGATTGAAAAGCATACAGAGCCGTCTACTCTCTAATCGCTCTTGCGGTATTTTAATGTCATTCACCGATTGGTCTGTGCAGTGTGCCGTTTCAAGTCGAACAAGCCAACTGTGATCTCGCCGCCGCGCGGTCACGTGATTCGTGTAGCTCTCAATAGTTCCAAACAATTTGTGTTGCCAATGATTTTAAGCGGGGCAGAGAGCAGCAGCTATTATTGCAGCAATTATCGGTAAATACTGACGCATAATGAACATTGCTTATTTCCTTGACACTAAAATTACTTGCATATAATAGCATTTTTTTTTTTCTGAGGAGTAGCAGAAACACTGCATTAATACGTTTTGGTGTTTAATTTTGTAGGGAAATTGGCTGCTCCCATAATGTAGTGTGTATATATATATTCAATGGCATTGTGCAGGTTTATGTGAATGTATCATAACATTAGGGATGTTTATAATTATGACCATAGACGCTCGTGAAAAATATGTACAGTAAATACTGTAAATGTATTATACCTTATGGGAACAGTCCCCTTCCGTAAAAAATTAAACACACAAAAAATGTATTCAATTCAAATATATATATATATATATATATATATATATATATATATATATATATATATGACTAATTAATGTCATTTTATTAATAGATTGATGTGCCAAGAGTGACATTAGAGTCTTCACGTAGACTGAGTTAAGCAAGAGTCTTGTGACAAAAATTATAATAGGACATTATAGCCATAAAAAAATCATAGTACTTTGATACTTAAGTACATTTGAAGGCAAATACTTTTGTACTTTTACTCAAGTGAATGTTTAAAGGCAGCACTTCTACTTTTACTTGAGTAATATTTTACCTTGAGTATCTTTACTTTAACTCAAGTACATGGTATGTGTACTTCGTCCACCACTGGCGTCCCAATTCTCCTAAGTTACACTACGCCATAAAAGTATGTACTCTTTTTGTGAAGAAAAGGTATTTACTTTTGAATGTGTAGCAAAAAAGTAGGCAAGCTTTGGGACATACTACTTCGTCATCTTTATCGGACGGATCTGTCGCGTGCGTCCTGTCACGTAAACTGCCCTGTCAATCATCTTGTCACAGTTAAAATCCTCTATTAATTCTAATTTAATTTCCTACCGCTTTGGAGAGAAATGTAGCAGCACGTTCATCTGCCAGTGGGTCTTTCATGGAGACTGTCCTCATGTGTTTGCAATTTGAATATAATAATGCATTTAAAAGTTGGTGCGCTTCACCAACGGACGTCGCTCTAATGCCTCTGGGCGCAATTGGATAGACCTAAAACCAATCAGAGCGATCGTCATCGTGTAAAGCCCGCCCCAACGTTTCTGATTGGTGCCGCGATTTGGACGGATTAGAAATGGGCTTGAATGAGCTCTTTGCCAGACTACTTGCAGAGCAAATCTAAATTTGCCGGATGTTGTCTGGGTTTTCCCAGGCTAACTGTCAGAGGCAATTTGAATGGTAAATTTGATAGTGCAAACGGTTGAAGAGTTACAGTAAAATGAATACAGCTTGCTGGTATGTGTCGGCGACGACACTGCCGGTTCTAAAGGGTTAATTAAAGTTATTTACTAATTGGCTCTGAACTTATTCTAACCTCTGACCTTGCTTAAGTTACATTAACTATATTACCAACAAGTGGCAGATTGAATGGGATGGAAGCGGATGAATGCAATGGCATAAGATGAATTAAATAAATCCTAGATTAAGAGTTTTTTTTTTTTGTCATTTTAAAATCTAGGCATGATCAAGTTGTTTTTAATAGATGCTGTTTGTCATTCAAGATTTACACTGAAATTTGTCAAACTGTTTTTAATGTAAATGGACAACATTTTTAATGTTAAGTATTTTAATGTATTTTATGAATGTATTGTATAATTTTTGTCTCGTTGTGTATCTCAATAAACAAGTACTCTGTGTCAGCTCCCAAGGCGTCATGAGCAGCTGTGAACTGTATTATAGCTAAGGTAACTATGGCATTTGTGTTAAATCTATAAAAATAGCAAAATCGCTTATACCCAGTTGTTCTTTGGGGGCGGACCAAAGCAGCCAGTGGGCGGGCATTATGCAAATGTCTCTCATGATGTCGTAGATAAAGCTGCCTTCAAAAAAACTCTCTACATCCCACTTCTGAAGTCAGGATTATGAGCGCGTCACGTTCAAGAGCTTTGTTGCCCGAAAGAACAGGAATCATGAAGGATGCCGGATTTATTCTTGCCCATTTATTGGAGAAATCTTATTAAAGCCAAAACATCCCATTCTTTGACAACCAAATGAACATTACCGCACTATCTATATAATGATTGTCAGATAATGATAAGATGATGATTCTGGAATTTCAGTCAAACAGGCTATTTTCGCTGTGTATAAAACATACAATATGCTTCATTCAAATAATTATTCATTCATGTAAATATGCACTATAATGACAAGGTGATGAAGCTGTTGTGGAAAAATCTCCACTCCGCCATGTTTAAAGTTTATGGCACACCCAACTTGGAAACTCGGGTATCAAACTCGGGTTTCCCAGTAGTAAACACGACTTCAGAGAGCAAGCATGTCCAATTTCTGACTTGGAAACTTGTATTTATTATGATAATTCTGATAGCACGCATAAGTCACGGAAATAATGGCAGGAAAACGAGGCGTTTCAGGGAAGTGTTTTCTGTTGGAGAGATGAAGTTTGTAACTTTGCAGATTGTTTACATGCACAAATGGCTTATTAAACACTGAAGGAAAGGTAAAGTAAAAAAAAACATTAGGTGCCGTTTATTATGATTGTTTTTATTGTTTTCTGAGCCCCTTTAAATTGCAGTGAGATCCTTCACAATAGCATCCTCAGTTTTACAGTCTATTTCCATCGCTCAGAGCTGATAAACAGCATCATTCGTACTGTATCTCTCCACTGTAAGCCACTCCTGTTCCTGCCTTTCATCTCAGATACTCATGTAGACACGTTTCTATTTAAGGGTCCCCGGGGGCCCGCAGGTGTGAGGGATCCCTGTACTGAACCTCACAGGGTGTGTTACAAATGTTTGGATCATCAGCGTCTCTAGAGACCTCCGTTTCTCCTAACGGGAAGATAAACAAAGAAATGTCTCGTTTCTCCAGGGATCCAGCATCGTGCAGATGATGTACAACTCTGTGTTTTACTATAGCTATTCAGTCTGAATAAACTGTCCCTACATTAGAGCTGCAGTATGGCAGGAACTCTTTAACTCTTCTTTGTTGTTTGCGCCGATAATTGAGATTTTCTTTTTTAAGATGCACCAATCCTAGATCTTTTTAACCCTCCTGCTGTATTTATTAAATAACTTGTGCATTTGTGTTGAATTTAATTGAATTGCATGAATTGGTTTTCATGCAATTCGCCAAAAATCAAATCATGCAAAAACCGAAAACCTTTATTGTGGCTTGTTACAGACTATAAGAAAGTTTGCATGGAAACCAATGCAGGTCAGTTTGACTCCAAATACATCATATGTACAAAGTATGTTTACATGCACTAATTTGTCAATCTGAATGAGCTCAATCAGATTGTGAAAGTTTTGTTTATGTGAACTTTAAACTTTGCAGGCAGATTCACATTTACATGTGCATTACCATTATTCTGAACAAAACGTCAGTGTCAGTGCATTCAGAACCGGAGAAAACCACTGCAATAATTGTCATTTTTGCCTTTATGACACCTAAGAGGAAAGCTGGTGTAAATGCCAGAAGAGATATTTAGCAAATATTTAGTAACTATTTTTCCATTAACCGGTTTGTAAGATGTACTGTAATAAACATATGCACGTTTGTAAAAGGTATACACTATGTAAACCGAGATCTTATAATAAAAGAATGAAGATAGTTGTTTCTTTTACATTCACAAAAGGAGGTTTTAAAAAAATAAAAAAATATTATAAACTATAACTATACGACTTATGTGAGTTTCCAACATCAGTTCTGGTAGTTGAGCAACATGTTACAACACTTGGGTTATCAGACCTTTAGCAACTCTTGGAGTGTTAAAATGCTGTTTTAGAGTGTTTTTAGGACTGATCTGCTGCTGTAAAGAGCATGTGCTGAAGTCTGTCTGATCTGTGATCTCTCTCAGAACCGGCATGCTGCTTTTGATTTCGTGAGTCGCTCATAACCTGCACAAATGAGCATAACCCATCACAATCTCTGTTTATGGGTCAAGCATAGTCAAATAGGAATCTGAATTGCGTGTTTGAAGACAGATTTGTTTGTTGTAACATGACCCTGTCTTGTTTTGCTATTATTGCTCTGAAAGCTTTTATGTGGTGAACAACTTAAAGGGTTGGTTGATTATGATTTCACTTTTCTAACTTTAGTTAGTGTGTAATGTTGCTGTTTGAGCATAAACAACATCTGCAAAGTTACGACGCTCAAAGTTCAAAGCAAAGGGAGATATTTGCTTTTAAAGAAATCACTTTTTAAGGACGACAACAAACGGCTGGTAGAGACTACACCACATTCCTCCCGGGTTAGTGACATCACCAACACTAGAATTGACATAAACCCCGCCCCCTGAACACGATTTATAGATTATCTTGACAGAATATGCTAATCAAAGACTAGAAGATAGTTAACTCCACATCAGCTACATAAATACATCGACTAACCATTCAGAAACGTCCTGTTGCTTCTACATGTTGTCACTTCTTCTTGAGTCTCTCCATCATTGTCTGAATCCGGTTTGAACATAAAAGGCTGAAAGTTTTAGAAATTTCCGGTGCATGTCTGTGTGAATACAAGCTGTTGAAGCTCCGCCCCCTGTGCTGGGAGCAGCAGCTCATTTGCATTTAAAGGAACAGACACAAACGGTGCGTTTTTGCTCACCCGCAAAAATTGACAATTTTAACATGCTATATAAAAATATCTGTGGGGTATTTTTAGCTAGAACTTCACATACACACTCTGGGGACATCAGAGACCTATTTTACATCTTGTGAAAAGGGCATTATACCACTCCTTTAACATCGGATTTGAATAGAACCTCATCCATTTCATCATGCATGTAATTCTACATGCCAACTATATGGTTACCATAAAGAATGCACAAGGAATGTAGCTTCAGCTGATAAGTTAGCATGAAAATGCAAAGAAATAAAATATTTGGATGTCATATGTAATTAAAAAGACCTGGAGAAAAGACCATTCTCATTCATTTCAATGGTAATATTAGTGTTATGATTCTGAGGATCAGTCATTTTTCAACAGTATTGTCTTGGGTTGTCTCATTTATCAAGGACAGAGCTTTATTAAAAACATTTATTAATCAAACTGGACCAAAAAAAATGCTTCAGCATCAGCAGTTTAACATTATGGAGTTGTGCTGTGTGCACAAATTTGTGCGACGCTTTAGGGAACGTTACTGCAACACTATCCAGCCACTTAATGATCGAGTTTATGAGACTTTTGTTGTGGATTTGTGTGAGTCATCAAAAAACATCTGGGATTGAAACTGAACTATAGGCTAAATTCCAGGGATATTTTAAGTGCTGCATCCACTGAAGCAAAGAGCTCTGGAGAAATAATGGTCAGATGTGATAAACATGCATTAATGCGCAAGTTGTTAACTTTGCAAACACCTGGTTTACAGCCAACGAAAAAATTCTAAGAATTTACTTTGTAGTGAATTGTTTTAAACAGGACCTATTAGGCTTTTTTCCATGTTCATCTTTCTTCAATGTTGTGTGTAATGTTGCAGTTTGAGTATGAAAAAGCTCTGCAAAGGAGTTATTCTCTATATTAGTGTCAGTGTTTCTGAACTCCCTGAAACGCCTCCATTTTAGTCTCGAGTTTTCTTCCGGGAACGAACACGTCACAATATTCCTCATTTAAATAATTCATACGCAGAATAAAGGGGCGGGGCCTGGATGAGTTAGTTAGTAGTGTGTTAAACTTGTGTTATGGTAAGGGGCGGGACATTTCCCAAACACACTCGAAGCTCTTGACCAATCACAACACACTGATCCAGCCGACCAATCAGAGAACAGTGTGCTTTTCAGAAGGAGGGGCTTCATAGAGACAGGAACTAAACAGAGCGTTACTGACAGACTGGGAAGAGAGGAGCTGCAACAATGGAGGATTTAGGGAAACAAGGTGTTTTTTGAACATTCAAGCATTAAAACCTATTTTAGTAGAGCCCAAAAACAAAATGAAGACTTTGTAAAAGAGCATAATATGGCCTCTTTAAATGTGGTTTACTGCCAGAACTCTGTGGTGTGGACAGACGTTATGCTTCAAGTCAAAAGTCTGGCTCCACGAGACTATCTCGGGGCAAAGTCGCTCTCTTGGAGACTTGAATTCATCTACTCCGCTTGCATTAATTATTCATGGTATCCGTGAGTGAATGGAGAACTATCCTGTCCTCCTGCCGGCTGGGATGAGATGCTGTCTCGCTCTCTGGCCCTGAATAGCAATGCGGCCTGTATCTGTATCTGTCTCACGGTGCACGCTTGGCTAAACTTACAGACTGTGACGATACTCTTAAGCCGTATTGAGTCCTGCTGACAACATGTCGGCTGATTCACTGCTAAAGGAATATTTCAGGTTAAATACAACTTAAACTCGGGCGATTACTACGATCTTAGTCTGTAGAGCTGGAGTGAAAGCAGAGTAGTGTACAATAATGCACTTACAGTGAAGATCAACGAGTCAGTATCACCAAACTTGTGCTTTTGACATACCGCAGTCCAAAATGTATGATTTCTTATATTTTGCATAAAGAAAATGAAGCCTGGTTTTAGGACCGTTAAGATATTTTGCATTGTGACATGCTCATGTTAATCAAGCACATTTACACCTTAATTATTTTTACTGTAATGCAAACTTTGAGTTCACATTACTGTAATGTGCACTGATTAAATGTCTTTCTACTTCAAAATTGCACATTTAATTCATTGTTACTTGCTGTGTCTTTGTAATTATTTGTGAAATTTACTAGCAATTACTGTGTAAATTCGACACCAATTTTTATTTTTATTTTATTTTTTTACTAATCTGAGAATTGAAGAATTGTGCTTATGTAAAGTATGCATAAAATGCATGCATACAATTTTGCATGCAAAAAGATGTTTTGCCAGAATTGTTGCTCTTATCATAATCATCATTTGCACATATAAAAATCTATTTGTTTGATGTTCCTGTATTTTAATGAAAGCAATAAGCTTTCAAATTGTCTAAGAACAGCCTTTGGCGCGGTGAAATCATTGTACCACTGCTTTTTGTGGATTGTTTCTTTGGTAAACACACACATGCACAATATACATTCTCTTTATTGTGAGATGGATCTCCATAATGATTTGGATCCGTCTCCGTGTGATTGGGCTGTTTATTCAGGCTGTGTTTAAACTGCTTCTTGAGTTCTCTCTCCCGCTGTGTCTGTCTCGCAGATTTCATCTCTCAGTGTTTTCAATTGGCGGCCGGGGCTCATTTCCATAAGCTATAGAGACATCGGCATGAGCTGGCCGTGTGTGCAAGTGACAGATAATGCCACTCACTTTGGCAAAGCTTGTAAAGAATGGCTTCGGAAAAGCTTTCCTGTTGGGGAAGAACGATTTCAAGAGGATGTACCACTTTGTTCTTATAGGGTCTCATTTTCTTGTGTGCGTGTGAGAGAGATGTGCTTCTGGGTTATTCTATTAAATGAGCGTCTAGACAAAATGCCAGCCTTTATATCTCTATATTTGTGTTCATCAAAACATGCTAATGTCCATAAAATGTGGCCGCATCGGTCACAATAATTTTTATTTATACTTTACCTTTGCAGTTTATATAAACCATACATCTCGCGTATTTCAACAGAGCATCTTGCTTTATTATTATTTATTATGAATTTCTTAAATAACCAAACTAAAACAACACAAGGGCAGATCCTTCGAGCGCTGCTGATGACGCTGTGAAGTGACGCTCGAGTGATCAAGTTTTTTTTTTTCAATGTATAAATAAGCTTTCCTTCGATTCCTCCGTCCTCGTTTTCTTTCCTTGCAGCCTTCCCTCGCTTCCTACAGGGGGAGGAGCTGAGACGAGAGGAAAGGAAGCGAGGAAAGGAAACGAGGATGCAAAAATAAGAATCGCGACGCACCCATGGAGTCTTTCTCCTGGGATCATAACAGGAAGTGGGAAGTAGGGATCAGGAAGCTGTGTGTGCAGTAACTGTGGGAAGGTCAGAGCGCGGAGAGTGTCTGAAGCTTATCAGGGTCAAAGAGCGTCCGACAGCCTCCGTTTTAGGGGCTGCTTTTATTGGATCGGACAGGCTGGAGTCACGCCATGTACTCGGCAAAGTCAGCGCTTGTTTGTGCTGATATATGAGAGATTCTTCAATTATAGGGAACATTTTCTGTCCCCCTAAAGAATCATTTTAATAAAATATATCGAAAACAGACTGAAAAATTCAGTAGTTCTTTAAAATGCTTGTAAAAACAAATCTAAAATCAGTATGATGATTTAATGCTCAAGAAACATTTATGTTACTAATGTTGTTAGTAACAACATGATGTTGTTGTTGTTATTGATATTGTCGACATGATATTGATATTATCAATGTTGTGCTGCTTCATATTTTTGTGTTTCAGTGATTCTTTAATGAATATAAATTTGATGAATAGAAAGCATTTATTTGAAATACAGTATGAGTTTTGTAACATTATACATGTTTTTACTGCCACTTTTGGTCAATTTAATGCATCCTTGCTGAATAAAGTATTAATTTATTTCATATTTGAAAGTTAGTAAATGTGTATGTATAACAATTTTTTTTTTTTACTTTTTTCAACCATCACAAGCATTTTAGAGAACATTTGGATTATTTTTCCAAAAGAGTTTTTGCTTGTTTTTGATGGAACTGAAAAGTGAGAGAAGATCAGAAATAATTTAGTTTTGCTAAAAAAATACAAATAAAAAAAAGTTCTGAAAGCTTTATTAGGTGTTGTGACTAAATTGCCAAATGTAATTTGGCAATAATACAAATAATTTAAAAGTTACATTAACATTCAACATGAACTGCTAATCTGTTGTGTTAGAAAGTCCCAGGCTAATTCAGCTTTTTATGTAAAAGCAAAATGTCATTAACATCCAGTGTTGTGGAAAGTTACTTTTAAAAGTAATGCATTACCATATTGTGTTACTCCCTAAAAAATTTTTTAAAATGAATTGCACTACTACTCATGAGGACAGGAGAGGTGTCAGTCAATACATGGGAAAACAAACTTGTGTTACTTATTTGAAAAAGTAACTCAGGTATTTTGTCATAAATTGAAAAGTAATTCATTACTTAAAATGTAGTCTGATCATCTACCTCGTTTTACTTGTGATGTGTTTCCCTGATGTCTGATCAAGGTCACGGGCAGATTTTTATTCATGAACATGGTAAATGTTTTCAGATAGCTAATACATATTTTGAAGAAGTTTACAAAAATCAGAAGTGAAATCACCTATATGTATAACCAGCAAGGTTTATGTTCTGTCAGCACTTCTGTTTCCCTGCCCTGTGGCGTTCATAAGCTCCCAGTCCCTCGTTTCCCATTTCCTCAACTTCGCTCTCTCTAGATTTGTTGTTTTGAAGTCAATCGTCTTGCTGAAGTAGCTGACAACACAAATTTCATATTTTCTCATGTCCAGGCCTGACTCAGCTGTGGAGCTGTTGTTTTGGCAAGAGCTTGTCCAAAGAAGGAATTGTTTAGTGTTTTGATGCCGTTGCTCTTGTTTAGCTCTGGATGTGCATCTGTCTAAACACAGGTCGCCGGACTGGAAAAACATCGGTTGATCTGTGTTGATAGAGAGTGTCTGCTGATTTTGAGATGTAGTAATGAGACCAACCCGGAGGAAAATGTTATTGCTCAGAGATGGTTCTTTTAAAGCTCAAGAGCCTTGGAACTATAAGCTCTCCATTTAATCTTATTGCTGTCTATGTCATTTCCTACACTCTTAAGAAAAGGTTCAATATAGAACATTAAAGGATAACTGTCGCCAAAATGCAACCTAGGGTCTTTTTGTTAATCTACCCGAGGCAAACTTTCGTGTAAAAGCATTATTAGAATAGAAACGCCACTTTTAAGTTTGACCGTATTTTTGTTTTCGGTCAATTGCCTTTTGAATGGGAGTGAATGGGGCACGACTATGATAGCATCAAAAATCGCTATTTTTAAAACACTAAGAAGGCTCGACACAACATGAAACTGTGCTGGAAGTCTCACCAGAGGCTCTACACATCAACTCCAGGATTGAGAACAGTGTTTGTGTACACAGAGTTTACTAAAAATAAAGATTTTGAACAACTCACTGTCTCTGTGTCCACCGGCATTTTGACAGTCAAAAATAGTGGATCTCCGAATGCAGCGTAACAGGGAGGAGAGTAAAGAGGAAAGCTCCTAAAGCTTAGTTCTATATAAATTCACGGATAATTTGTTGTTTTGTCATTAGTGAAAATCAATATTGACCTAAAGGATCCTCATATACGAAGCAATGCTAAAATTCAGAGTCGGTTCATTCGCATTCGAAGATCGACTATTTTTGACTGTCATAATGCCGGCGGACACAGAGACAGTGAGTTGTTCAAAATCTTTCTTTTTAGTAAACTCTGTGTACACAAACACTGTTCTCAATGCTGGAGTTCATGTGTAGAGCCTCTGGTGAGACTTCCAGCACAGTTTCATGTGTGTCGAGCCTTCTTAGTGTTTTAAAAAGTGATCTTGATGCTATCATAGTCATGCCCCATTCACTCCCATTCAAAAGGCCATTTGACCGAAAACGAAAATACTGTCAATCTTAAAAGTGGCGTTTCCATTCTAATAATGCTTTTACACGAAAGTTTGCCTCGGGTAGATTAACAAAAAGACCCTAGGTTGCATTTTGGCGACAGTTATCCTTTAAAGGGTTCTATCATACTGTATATAGAACTTTGTAGGGGTTCCCATCGTTTTATGCATTTATTTTAATTAATTTTGTTGTGATAATTTTTTTTATTTTAATACAATTTTATGAAATAAGCAGCTTGTAAGCATACTTTATCATGAAAGTATTATGCAATCATTTAAGACATTTATCCTTATGTAGAACCTTTTTGTCCTGAAAATTGAGTCAAGAACCCTGGGGTTCTATATATCAAACAGATGAGCAGTGTTGGATATATTGTGAAAAACGCTATGCAAATAAATGTGAATTGAATTGTTGGGGGTAACGCATTACTGCAGGTTACGTAATCAGATTACTTTTTTTCCAAGTAATGTGTGAAGTAACAAAATATCTGAGTTACTTTTTCAAATAAGTAACAAAAGTTACATCGTTTCCCATTGACTGACAGCTGTCCTGTCCTCATGCTGAGAGAAGTCGTGAGTAAGTGCAGAGGCGTTGTGTGTGAACATGATGGTTATTGTAGTTCCAGACTAAATGTGAGCGTGCATTTACTCATCTCACTTTCACAAAGACTGTTTATATTTATTTTGATGAATACTGAATCTGTGATATGCAAACTCAGAATATTATGAAAACCTACAATAATTGAATATGTTAAATACAAATATACTTTGTCTTTAATCTCACGTTATTAACCAATGTCTTTACCATTTGGTTTGAAATGCCCTTTGCATTTGCCCCCCCCCCAAAAATTAATAAAAAAACCAGCAAAGCAAAGGTTAAAAAAGTAACGCACTATTGTAACGCATTCTTTTAAAAGTAACTTTCCCCAACACTGCAAATGAGATGATCTTAATGTCTCATTTCTGACTTTAAGTGAGATTAAACAAATGTTTCTCCTGAGAAAATGACCCCAGTAATATTTAAAAGAGATTTCAACAATGTCTCAAACTGACTTTTGATTGCAAACTTTGGTGTTTTGACAGATCTCTAAATTAACTCAAAAGATTTCTCATCAAACGATCTGAGCTGCTCTCCACATTCCTTTTATAGCTTTCCTAGCAATGTCTGAATGAAAATTGTTTCTACACCAAATAATTTTGCAGTGTAGGTCAAATGTTGACTTGTTTGTGTCTATTTTTATTTTTTATTTGGACTTTATCTTAAGCAAAGTTCATACTGCACATGCTTAAAATGCCTGTATTTTTCCTCAGATTCTGTTGCGTTTAACTGAGAGGATGCATTGCTGTAGAGGCTCTGGTGCTTTATAAAGAACATAGAGACAAATCCAGCCCATAATGCAGAATACTTCATTTCAAATGAAGCCCTTTAAATTTGCACTACAGTAAAATGCATTTGTCTCATCATTTCTCGTTCCCATTTTCTCTTTTTATTGCGTTCTCTCCTGTTTTGATCTGTGTGGTTTGAGGAGAGCAGAAGTGCAGCGTCGGCCACCGGGGGGGAAACGGCATTGCAGCCAAATCTCAACAGGATCAATACTGCAATTTTCTGGTGGATCAGCCACTGACACTCAAAGCTGAGCTCTGCTTATTAATGTCTTTCCCTCTTCAGAGCCTGTGTGTCAGCGACACTACAACGCAATAACTTACGAAACCAAATTAGAGATGTGCAAAAGGACATATTTTACATATAAACTACAAACGAGACTAACTAATGGTGTGTCTAGTCAACTTGGGCTTTTAACTGAACCAGCATGGCATCCTTGAAACTAAAGTACGTTTTTGGTCTTATTTTACAGTGAATGTGTTTTTTCTTTGGAAAACAACACAAAAAACAAGTTGTCGTTATTAGCCATTAGTTTTGGGCCAAATTGTGCAACCCTGCAAACAAGCAAAGCCAACCAGTTTTTCTTTTTAAATTACACTTTAAATCACAATATTTATCAGTAAAATCACAATAATATTTTGCTATGGTTTGACATATTTACTCACATCTTTTAAATTGACATTCCTGCATTTGTGACAAATCAAATATCCATGAAATTGCTCAGTACTACACTTACTTGCTCAGTGACATGAATCTTTCCTTAATTTTTTTGCAAACATTCAGACATTGTAAATTGACATTGCATCTTTAAAGGGGACCCATTATGTTTAGTTTTTACTAAGGTCTGCAGAGTTATAAAGCACAAAGTCCCTCTAGCAGGAGTTATTCTCTATATCAGTGTCAGTGTTTCTCCATTGCAGTCTTGAGTTTTCTTGCGAGAACAAACACGTCACAATATTCCTCATTTAAATAATGAATACGCATAATAAAGGGGCGGGGCCTGGTTGAGTTAGTTAGTAGTGTGTTGAAACTGGTGGTTATGGTAAGGGGCGGGACATTTCCCAAACCCACTCGAAGCGCTCGACCAATCACTACACACTGATCCAGCCGACCAATCAGAGCACGTCATACTTTTCAGAAAGAGGGGCTTCATAGAGACAGGAACTAAACAGAGCGTTACTGACAGACTGGGAAGAGAGGAGCTGCAACAATGGAGAATATGATTTATTTTTATTTTATTTTTTAATTCAAAACATGAAAACCTATTTTAGTTGAGCCCAAAAAACAACATCAAGACCTTGTAAAAGAGCATAATTGTTCCCCCTTTAAAATGCAGTAATAGTGGTGCAAAGCATTGTGGCCAAAGAGTCCTGGATGTATATTGCGCACATAGACTAATAATAAAAAAAATGATTGGAGTTCAACAGTAATTGTCTTTACATTGCTTAGTGAAGGTTATACTGCATTAAAGACGATATATTCACACTTACTGACTCACTGCTACTAACAATTTTGAAGCTAAACAAATGTAAATTCCTGATAACTCACTAATATTCTGCTGATCATCCCGATTCATCTGGAAATCAGCGCATGCACGATTCATCTGACAGGATTCATTCTAGCAGCTCCTGTTAAAGTCTCTGTTGGCTCTCCTCAATCATCAGTCGGACATTTTGGAGCAACTCTGCACCATCTTGAATAGGTAATTGAATCTCATTTCATTTGGACACTTTCCAAGAGAGATTGACACGTATTTGGACATGATCTTCAAATCGAATCATGTCTCTGGCTGTGTGGAGTTGCGTTGTGTCCGCAGCCGTGCGTTTGTTCCTGGCAGCCGTCGCTCTTCAGCCAATTTGATCGAATTACTCAGAAAACGGTGCAATTATATCCTTCTTCAGAAATTAGTTTTCCTCCAAACAGGCCTCATCGCTGAGCTCCCTCTCAGTGACAACATGGGAAGATTTCAGCTCAATCCATTAAACGGGAAGCTGATGTTGTCTTTGTGATGCTGGCTACTTAAAGGGATAGTTCACCCAAAATGAAAATTCTGTCATTATTTACTCACCCTCAAGTTTTTCGCCTGTATGAATTCCTTTCTTTTGCTGAACACACACACACAAATATATTTTGAAGGATTTCAGTAACCAAACAGTTGATGGACCCCATTGACTTCCATAGTGTCAATGGGGTCCATCAACTGTTTGGTTACCGACATTCTTCAAAATATCATCTTTTGTGTTCAGCAGAAGAAAGAAACTTATACAGGTTTGGAACAACTTGAGGGTGAGGAAATGATGACTCAATGATGATCATTTAATTTATTTGGTGAACTGTCCCTTTAACTAGACTAGTTTGAGTGTATATCATAATTTAAAGCACAAACTGCATGGTACACATCAGTTTTAGAAAATAAGAAGTTGAATATATATTCACAATGCAAGTCCTTGGTGGTACAGGAGAGCTACATTACATCTATCCATCAGCTGGTACGATCTCTGTTCTTGTTCAGATGCTCAGGGCTCTGTTTAGCCATAGAAACAGGTAGATGAAGTAATATACCAATGCCAGAGATAATCTGTAATTATTGTAATATAACTAATACCTCTATGATTGAAGACGAGAAGCATTTCTTGCATGATTGTTCTTTGTACATGGATCTGCGAAAGAAATATTTGGGTGATCTCACACTTGTTGGTGATGTTTGTATTGATATGTCACAGGTTTGTGAGTCGAAGCATGCATGGAGATTGGCATTGTATATATATCATGGAATATCATCTGTCATGCTATTGTGACTTTGTGGAACTATGGGCCGAGAGGTCATGTGTTCCTGAAATAAATTTGATTGATTTGATTGATATCATATTTTCCTGTAGCTCAGTGGTAAGAGCATTGCGTTAATAATGCAAGGTTGTGGGTTCGATCCCAGGGGATTGCACATACCTATGTATAAATGTATAGGATAATGCAATGTAAGTCGCTTTGGATAAAAGCGTCTGCCAAATGCATAAATGTAAATGTAAATATTTTGAAGTTGTGTTTGAGAAACGCTGGTTTAGAGGTTATGCTTATTTAAACAATAATTTCTTCATTAATTGAAATGTAGGAAATAATATGAATGATAAACATACACATTCATTCAGAAGTTTGGGTTTTTATACTTTTGTTCAACAAGGATGCATTAAATAGTTAAAAAGTGACAGTAAAGACATTTATAATGTAACAAAAGATTTCTATTTCAAATAAATGCTGTTCTTTTGAACTTTATTCATCAAAGAATCCTGAATAAAAGTGTACACAATACACTTGATAATAATCATAAATGTTTCTTGAGCATCAAATCATCATATTAGAGTGATTTATGAAGGATCATGTGACACTAAAGACTGGAGTAATGATGCTGAAAATTCAGCTTTGATCACAGGAATATATTACATTATAAAGTATATTAAAATTGAAAACACTTATTTTAAATTGTAATAATATTTCACATTTGTACTGTTTTTTTTTGTTTTTTTTAATTAAATGCAGCCTATATATATATATATATATATAAAGAGTAAAACATTTAAAAATAGTAGTACAAGTAGTTTAAATAATATAATAAAAGAACCTGAATTATCAAAGCAATACAATCAGAAATTGAAATGTGATTATATATGCACAGCTCCACTAACTAGTTTAACCCACAATGAAATGAATGTCTGTCATCGCTTTCTGCCAGGACTTTTACGGGCTTTTCCCAAATCACGGAAGTGAGCTCGACGTGCTGGTTAGCGGTAGCATTAGCCGTCAGGCAAGTGTTATATAAATAAACTCCTGATGTACTTACAAACTTTCCAATGCTTCTTTTTATAAGTACAGAACCTATTTGTACTACTGTAGAAGTTTGGTACCATTCTGGGCATTATTAGTGGGGTAATTTACGAGATACAGCCTTGGATCCATTAGCGCCTGCACTAAACCATCTGGCTGATGTCTCTAAATAAGCTCTAACTTTAATAATGTTCAACCAAGGGGAAAAGGCTTCTGGGGGTTGTTTGACTCGAGGTCATGGTGCAAAGGACCCTAGGTTGAAATTACTCCGAACCATCCCTTTAATGGTTAGTAGCTTGGTGTAAAACTCGAGCAGGGATCCGCCAGCGAGCGTCTGGTTCGTACTTGAGCTCAGTATCTTTCATCTGCACCTTCTTTCAGAGTCTCTAACAGACAGTGTTGCTCCCCGGGCGACTCTAAAATTACCGGCCCACGCTGCTAATGCTTTCAGTGTCCACAAAAGAGCCATCAACAGCTCGGGCAGCATGTGCTCGCTCCATCCTTCAGACGCTGATCACATTAGAGAGAAACAGGACCACCCGATGACGAAGCAGGTTCAGCAAGGTCATGTTTTGTCTTGTGGGCATCGCAAACAAGCCTGATACCCTGGAAACCTGCCGAATGTTAAAGAGATATCGTAAAAAACCACCGTGCATTGTTGCTTTGTTGATGTTTTATGCACTTAGTGGAATTGTGAATGTGGGGCACGCAAACACACAGACCTGCGACGCATTTGAATTGTGCGTTGGACTCGCAACAGTGTTTGTCTGATAGTGCAGCGGCCTAGAAACCCACGCGGATTAATCAAAGACAGTCAGACACTGATGTGGCGTCACTCGTACAGCGGGTTTAAATCATTGCTCCTGTTGTGATGCAATCATGCGTTCATACTTCTGGCAGCAACAATAACAGTCGGAGTCGCTAAAATATCATTCCGTTCTGACAACCAATCCGTTTACTTGTTGCTGCAAATTAACATTTTGAACGGAAAGTGTTTGTATTTAAATTGCAGCATTGACTTATGCATCGGATAATGTTTATGATTTCATATTTCTAACATACAGTAGTTTGACACATTTACACACATTTAAATTACATTCCTGGGACAAATCAAATGATTATTATTATAGTCGTATTGATTGATGCATTATCACAAACATTTTGGCCAAACAATCATTCAAAGCATGTTTTAAATCACACCCTTTAAATGGCATCCCTGCATGAGCGATGAACTAAGGAGATCTGTGACGTTGCTCACAGTAACATGATTTATTCTCCTCTTTTGCACACAGTTGAGTATTCACAAGAGAGAGGTCATGTGACACCCATAAATATTAACATCGTAATTTTGAAGTTTGGAAATTAAATGGTTAGCTAATATTTTAAAATGAAATTACAATAGTAATTTCTTATTTTGCTTTTATTTAATAATAATAATAATAATTATATGTATTATATTGATATAAGTGTATACATGATTATTATAACATATAATATAATATAATAATTTTTAGTAATAATAACAACAATAAGAATGGTAATATCATTACATATAATTACATATAGTTATTATAATTACATATTATTATTATTATTATTATTATTATATAAGTGTATATATACTTATAGTTGCATTTAATATAATTGTATTAATTATAACAATAACAATAATAATTGTGATATCATTACATATAATTACATATAGTTATAATTACATATTATTATACTAATTATTATTATCATCATCATCATCATCATCATTATATTTATATATAATACATTTTTTGTGAAAAGTAAACATTGAGTTTTAATGGTAAATGTATTTTCACTGGCTATTATAGGCCTCCATGATTGGCACAAACTGTGAATATTTTTCATCCGTTTTAATTTATATTCGCTCCATTTGTGTTTTGACCTGCAATAATATTGTAACAGAAGGCAGAATGAGTTTGTCCTGTAATCACTTGTTTCCTCCTGATGTTTCTGCTGTCTGGCAGGTAGAGGCGACTGGAACTGGTCATTACTTTCTCTGTCACTTTCCCACACAGAACCTCCTCATCCCGCCCTCAAACCCCAGTGTGTGAACTCAAACCCCAGTGTGTGAACTCAAACTCAAACCCCAGTGTGTGTGTCTGGTCAGCGGTAGACTGCAGATTTCTCCAGATCACATATGCAGAACTTGCAGTGTGTGTGTGTGTGTGTGTGTGTGTGTGGACTCTCAGGATCACAGATGCAGAACTTGCAGTGTGTGTGTGTTTGGACTCTCAGGATCACAGATGCAGAACTTGCAGTGTGTGTGTGTTTGGACTCTCAGGATCACAGATGCAGAACTTGCAGTGTGTGTGTGTGTGTGTGTTTGGACTCTCAGGATCACAGATGCAGAACTTGCAGTGTGTGTGTGTGGACTCTCAGGATCACAGATGCAGAACTTGCAGTGTGTGTGTGTGTGTGTGTTTGGACTCTCAGGATCACAGATGCAGAACTTGCAGTGTGTGTGTGTGGACTCTCAGGATCACAGATGCAGAACTTGCAGTGTGTGTGTGTTTGGACTCTCAGGATCACAGATGCAGAACTTGCAGTCTGTGTGTGTGTGTTTGGACTCTCACAGTTCTGCTCTTGTTTACTGATATCTGGTCCCTCTGTGAGCTCGTCCTCCACCCCTCCTGTCTCACACACACACACACACCGTCCTGCTGGAGTTCGGCCCGTTTGCTTGTTGATGCGCAAACAGAGCGCTGGGAGTGTTGACAGAACCTGTCGAGATCTGTGTGTATATGGGACGTGGAATGAAAGTTTAGTTTTGTTGCCTGTCAACTACATGCTGTTTGGTGCAGGTCTTTCCCTGTTTGGATTGACATGACGTGTCCTGCAGTGGGACATTTTCATCTTGAAATGTTATGATTTTAAGCATTCATTTATGACCTCACATTGTTGGAGACTAACTGGAATATTGGTTCTTTTAAATTTCTCATGAAATTTACTCAAAATCACTTATTTAGATTGTGTAATGCGTATGTTCGAGCAACACAGGAAATGTAATATTTCTTTAATCAATTGATATATAGACCTGACAAACATGTGCGCAGCCATCTTTAGGATATTATCTTTAGGATATTGTCTCTGAGCTTCTGTTTTTGCGGTCGCTCTGTACATCTCTATGGCATCGCTGTCGAGGAGTAATTAGCTGGTGAATGGATTTACTTATTGTAGAGTAAACGAAAGTCATCATGAGGATTGTAATGTTTAAAGCAGATGTCTGAAATGTTAGTAGACCGGGAAGATTTTAAAACGAGCCGTTCATTCATAAATACGTCAGATCGCAGTAAAAAAAATACCGAAAGACAACGATCGCGGCGCTGAAAAGGGGCGGGGCTACAGAAGGTCTATAGGATTTTGACAAGCTGGCATTGTTTTTTGCCGATTTATTTCTATAATTTATTTGTGTTGTTATTATTATTATTATTATTATTATTTTATTTTATCACTTTTTCTCTTATTTAATTTTTTCTCTTTCATTTTATTTGATCGTATTTAATTTTGTTTTATATTATTTCTTACTTTACTTTATCGTATGCAGTGTTTGCATTGTTTTTGTTTGATTTATTTTTAAATTTATTTCTTTTTTAGATTTTTTAGATTTAGATTTTAATCTGATCTGTTTTGATTTTGATTCGATTCTCGTTTGATTCGAATCTTGATTTGAATTTCTTGTTTGATTATGATTTTAATCTAGTTTGATTTGATTTTGATATTTGATTTTATAATTGTATCATTATATGCACTGATAAATATATTATAATGTTGACTTTTAACAAGTTTTTTTATATATATTTTACTTTAATCCTTTATTGGGCACACCCAGAAAAAAATAATTTATTTAGTTTTATGTAACCAATAACAAAAAAATAAAATAAATTTTTTTTAAAGGTCTCATTCACTGTAAAACAAAATTACAATTGTAATTGAATTACAATTAAATCAAAAATTTTTTTTTTTTTTTTTTTTTCAATGTTAACAGACTATTGCAACAAGAATTACACTTGGGCCAATTTAAAAATTTAGATGTGACCAGTCACTAGAGAATTTTGACTTGGAGAGGTTAGACATTTTTTACAGTGTTGGATTATTGGAGTCTTTATCAAAAGGTGGAGGTAAAAATGAATTTCTGCATTGACAGCATCATTTACATGGAAATAAAGAGGTTTTCCCTGAAACGTGTAATAATTGTCTTGCTTTAATAAAAATAGCTCATGTATTGAACTTTGGAATTCAGAATTCACATTTTGTTTGGGGGAAAATACAACCTTTTCATGTCCGTGTAAACCCTGAAGTAGCAGCAGAAGTGAGCGTGTGTTGAATCAGTAGTCTGTGAAGATTGTTGTGTATTGTGTCTAATGCGCTCCTGTCCTTCTGCTGTCTGGAGGTCAGTTGGGAAGAATCAGTTTTTGTGTGTTTGTATTAAAGCGCGTGTGTGTGTGTGTGTGCGCAGGAGTCTCATAAATTCAGGACAAATACAGCACAGGCCGCTGGAGGGAGAGGACAGGGAGCACTCCAATAATATTTTCACAGAAGAAATTGACGGCTGGTCTATAGCAAGAGCTTCCCTCGACACGTGAAGAAAGCTCACTCATTCTTTCTCCTAGACGGCCTCTAATAACTCTATCCATTACAGCAGTGAGATTAAAGGAGAACAAACTGAGACTTTAGTCTCCTGCTAATATCAGATAAAGACCCCACACGTGTCTTTAAGAGATCTCAAGAATATCTCAGATTGTGCTCAGTCTCCAATCAAAAGTCGGAGATCTCGATATGAACTCGTATATTTCTCATCAAATGATCTGAGCTGCGATACACAATCATTTTATTACTGTACTCTACCGTACAGTCTTGTTTTTACTGATTTTATTTATCTTGAGGAATTTAAATAATAAACAATCCAGGTACGTTTTCTATCAAATGAAGGACTAATAATTTATCAAATAATTTTATGAAGTAATATTATACATTTTATTAGAAAATAAACAAAGGCATGTGTTCTCGACACTGTTTTCAATCAAATGAAGGAATAATTAATAAATAATTTAATAAATAAAAAATAATACTTTCAAGTGTTATAAATAAATGTATTATAAAATAATAAACAGTCAGAGCATGTTTTCTATTAATTATGGATTATTTAAAAATAAATATTTTATTATTATTAAATAAACAATCAAGGCCTGTTTTCTTCAGTTTATTTTTTTAAAACACACACATTTAATTTTTATTTGTGTCTAAAATTATATATATATATATATATATATATATTATATTAAATTATATATTTTTATATATTATATTAAATTCTATTTTTTATTTTATTAAAATATACTAATTGTGTACCATAACATTATTCCATATACAACTCACATGTAGTCATTATGAAGCCATTATTTTCTGAATATTTTATAAAACAATATATCAATTTTAAAAATTGCGTGGTGCAAAGTGCATGTGAATTAAACTGTTCCCCTGGTTCAGCATAATGTCAGTTTTTGAGTCTCAAGGACAAAGCTTTGTTGGTACGGCAGAAAGAAAAGCAGCTTCTGTGTCTCGTTCAGCTCCAGATGAAGATCCTGACAGAAAGCCATTGTGTTTGGGTGAAAACAGCGTGATGGGGATGAGGGGGGAGGGGGGTGTTTTTAAGCCCCGAGACCCTGGCGGTGCGAGCAACAATCCCGTTATTTGTCCGGAAAGGCTCGGAGGTAACGGGACGAGCGGGAGGGGTGTTGGGCTGTACAGACGGACACAGGGAGTGTGTGAATGCAGAACACTGATGCTCTGTTATTGTGAAGGACGCAGACACACGCTGGAGATGAGCTTTTGTTGTAGCGTCGGGTTCAAGGACTCATGGAGGCGGGGTTTGCCCTGTCAATCAGGCATGCGTGACATCATTGGCATTCCTGTTGTCCCTAATGCTCATGCTGTGAATCAATTAGATAGTCCTCCCCCATCAGCACACTGTGGTCTGATCGCATGTGAACTTGCCCTTCGCTGGGAAAAGTGTCTCTATGAGCATATAAGCTTTTTTATTATTATTATTTCCATATACAGAGGTCTCATGAAACACTATTTTAAAGAATTTCTGCCGCCTCGTCTCTCTGCGGTTGTGAACTGACCAGCAGATTGAAGAAGAAACGTCTGTTTTGATTTATAAAAGAAAGTAGATGCTAACAAAGTTACCAGGTTTTCATATTTGTGAGTTTCTTTGAGTCTATCCATTGCCTCTAAATATTCTTCTCATATATTTCCAGAGGTAAAGATCCCATATATTTTCTTCATAAAGAATAATGATAAAATATTAAGTTTTGCTTGAGCGCTCGGGTTGTTTAGCTGTGATTTATATATCACACACATTCCCGTGAAGCATTGCAATATAGAGTCAGTTCCACTGTATGTTTGCATAAAACAACAACAACAACCTTGAAATAGTGTATTTTATGCTTTAAAAGTAATTGCTGTTTCATGGCAGAGAAGTTTATTTCCACATAAAATATGATATATATGTTAAAATATGTTTGTGCTTCAAATCAAATGTTCATCTTAGAGTTGTTTGGTTCAAGGTATAATCTCTTTATTGAAGATTTTTTTTAAAGTTATGCTCTATAATGAGACTCACATGATTTCCACTGAATGGTGTGTTTTAATAGCCTGGATGCCAGCCGAACTTAGCTCCGCCCACAACATTTTTAGGTCGGGAAGTTCGACTAGAATCATTCTGACTAGAATCTGAGTATGACGACGTCAGGCTAGTGTTTTTAAGGTAATGTTTGTGACTCAAAATGGAATTGCAAACTGTTTATTTCAGTTTCCAGACCGAGCTGGACATAACTGGCTCAACCAATAGCACGAGTTTGGGGCGGAGCTATCTGCTTGTCCAGCCAATGGCAGAAGAGGAGAGTGTTTGGAAACACTCATCATTTTTGCAGTTGTGTTTGATGTTGCAGATGTCACATGCTTCACCGCTAATGAAGCAGACAGACATTAGTCAGTGGTTTTCATATTTTAGGATCTGCACTTCTAGAGGCTTATGCATTTTTAAAACTCCTCGGCTCGTTCATGCCCTCATAGTGAGATGTTCCCGGCAGTCGGACAGACTCTCCCAGCAGGTGTCTTCATTCCCAACCGTTGATGATATTCATGACTTTTTTCGAGCAGGATTTACAACATTACTATAATTTTTCAAAAAGCACACAAAAGTTCAAGCCGTCGTTCTCCTGTCTGGAACGCCGTAGTTCTTCTCTTCATTCACAGTGATATTCCCTTAAGACTTTAGTCCGCCAGTCTTCTGTCGACACTCGCAGCTTAGCGGAAATAAACAGCCAATGTGTTACTGTATATCGTCTGGGTTTTGCCTGCTTATCATTTCAAACTAGTGCATATACAGTATAGCTGCATAACGGTTTAAGATAGTGGTAAAAAGATGATGGTGTAAACTGAAAGACTACGTTTGATAAAACTCTTAAGGGTTCTTCTTTAAGCAGATGTACACTATAAAAATACGGTTTTATAGATTGAACTCAAACTTGGTTAACTATATTAATGTTAATATACCATGTTAATATTTTTTATTAAAAAAAAATATTTTTAATATTTTGATCACCAACCAAAAAAAAGTCAGATAATGAATCAGAGTTCATCACAAGTAGCTTTTCCACAAGCTGAGGTAAATACTAATATAGGCCTATAGAAGATGCACATAAACACAAAACACCATCATGGAAACACACTCGACAGATGATGCAATAAACATGAATTGAACAACATAAGATGCTGTGAAATGATAAGTGATTATATCAATGGAAAAGCATCAAATGTGAGTGTCAATTTAAAGGGGAACTATGCAGTTTTTTTTTAGCTTAACATACAGCTTTGGAGTCATTGGAATGGTTATATTACTTTTTTCGGGTTGAATGGTGGTCTTCTCGCACCCCCCCCCCCCCCACCCCCCCCCCCCCCCCCCCCCCCCCCAGCGCCTGTGAGCCGAAAAACCACCCTTACAACTTTTGGCCGGCGGGAAGTATCGCATGATATCAGGTCTCGTGATGTAACGAATTGCTTTACGGCACTGCACACATACACTATCTAAACATTTATATGCTATAGCCTTCTGTGTATCACACCTCAGTGGACATGGCTCCGTGCGTTCGCCCACTTCTTTGAAAACAAATGCACATGACCAGAGGGAGAAGATGGGAGGGGGGAGAGTCGCCAACGAGTTTTGATGACAGTGTTGTCAAATATCTATTCCGAAGCTGTAGGGGGCGCTCTGTAGAGAAACCTGCGAGCAAAAAGCGAGAAAACGGCGAAGAAATTGCCAAAACTGGTGGGGTCTTGAATCGGTTCATCTCGGTGTTGTGGTCTGGTCTTCCCTCCAGAGACGTGCGATGGACACCTATATACACGAGCATTTCTGCTGACAGGCGTCTCTTACTCCTCAAATAAGAGGATAAATAAGAGGATAAATAAGTTACATCCCAAAGTACTTCTCTTCTAATTTGATATTAATTTAGTTTGAATCGAATTTTCTGTCCTCTGCTTTCCATCCCTGTACTCTCACAAAGACTCTTGACTGTCAACAAAAAAAAGTCTGGTTCACATTACATTTATTCTGGCCGAGAATAACCCGCATGACAGGAGGAGACTGGATGATTGACATGTCTGTTCATGGGAATTGTGTAACCCAGCCAATCAGATTTGACCTGGCAATTTTAGTCGTCTCTTGGCATTTTTATTTCTATAAACCGTCTTCTGACTATCAAACCTGTCAAGAACATGTCTAGATCAGTGATTCGCAACCAATGGGTCGTGACCCAAAAGAGTTTTTTTTAATTATTATTATTAGAATTTGTGGGGGAAATATTACAAGTGCTGCATACTCAAATTCAAATTTATATTTGGAGGTAAACATATTTGCTTGACGGTGCTTCATTATGTTTATTGCAGAACATAATCATCTCATTTCTGTTTTTTTTTTTTCTTCTACTTTCCTCGTCCTTCACCTGAAGGCTTTCAGGCGTTCATCAAACAGCCGATGCTGTGTTTGAGTGTGTGCTGTTGTTCATTATGTCTTCATGCTAAGCTCTCTGGATTGCGCTGTGGACTGTAAAAGCAGCTGTGGCGTCTCTCTGGAAGAGTTCTCCTGGCTCAGAACATGCTAGTTAAATCATCCTGCCATACGCAACAGCGCAGATTGCTAATTAACAAGCCTCACACCCTTGTTCACACATTTACACCGTAGTAACACCATAGTGAACTGCTGTAGCAGTGTTTACTACACATTTACACTTTTTTTTGTTTTTAATGAGGAGGATTAATGGTTTCATTAAAAAGTACTTTTAGCCGGGTATGATTGAAAGTTGAGTGATTCACTAAAATAATGAATAGTGCAAAAGAAATTAGCGTTGTTCTTATTATTTGCAACATGGTCTTTTTGTCTTATCACATTCAATGCATGCTTCAAACTCGGGTAAAATATCATGGTTTTGCTGTAACGCAGTAGATTCAGGAGTCACTGTGCTGCATTATGGAGTCAGATGATGCATGACTGACTCGTGTGAGCGTGTTCGGTCGTCTCATTACCTTCACTGTCATCCTGTAGGGACGGAGGCAGGGACGGATGCAGGAACAGCAGCTTTATTGGGGCTCTTAACACTCATTTGTTTGTGTTGTAGCCGGTCAGTGTGGGAAGATGCTTTACCTGGAGTCAGATATCAGTGAGCTCAGGTCGACCTCAGGCTGATGCTGCTGAACAGAAGGCTCAGTTTGTCATTGTTGGTGATTGTGATGACTCTGAGTAGTTCTCTCCTTCACAGCAGGACACACACAAATACACAAACGCATATATCATGTTTGTCCCAGGCGTACTGGAAACCAGTCGTGGAGGGTCGTGGTGAAGGTCACTGTGTTTGATTGCATTATGCTACTGTATGGGTGAGCGGTAACAATAAAATATAATTTTATTTTATGTGTTATAATTATTTTTATTTTTTCTATTTTTGTTTCATGTAGATTTGTACATTCAACCCAAAATGGCTTTTATAAATTTATTTTTGTTTTATTTTATTATATTATTCATACATTCATCAAATTTATTTTATTTTTTTATTTAATTTTAATTTTATTTAATTTAATTTTATTTTATTTTATTTTATTTTATTTTATTTTATTTTATTTTATTTTATTTTATTTTATTTTATTTTATTTTATTTTATTTTATTTTATTTTATTTTATTTTATTTTATTTTTTCCTTTTTTTAATATATATTTAATTTAATTAATACTTTATATATTATATAACTGTGTGGTAATGCCATGTTGGGCTAATTCATTTGAATGAAATGCATCATGAATTATGATTATGAAATCCGAGTAATAAAAAAATTAATAATAATAATAATATTTTAAAATAATATGGAATTCCCTAAATTCTGATTGGATGTGTTTCATTTAAATTGATTGAATATTCTATTAATATGAAGTTGCGACGTTGCTCTGAAAGCCCGTGTTGACTCGTTTGTGTTCTGCTCTACTTCTACTGTTTCTTTATTACTTTGGCATCTAAACATCAGGCAGTTTGTCTATAATAGCGCCGAGCCCGACATGAATCCGCATCAGTGCTGTGGTCAGCCAGAAGAGCGCTGAGTCAGTTCATAAAGCATCCCGTTCCTCTCAGTTTAATATGAGCAAATCTGCTTTTATTGTTGCTTTAAAGACAAATGGAAACGAGGAAGCTCTTTTTACTCGCTGTTTTCTTTTCCACAGGCCATATTCCACACTTTTGTAGCTTATTATATATATTCTCCCTGCAGTCACAAAAATAGTCACAATTTAGTTTTTTATCACCATTTTCTGTCCTCGCTCTGGTTCTTAAGGGTTAAACAGGCTGTTTTTGCCACTGAATCTCTAAGAATCTTAATATATGTGTGTGTTTGTGTCTGTTACACATAGGTAGTACTATTTACATGTTAAAGGACTAGTTCATCCAACTTTTGGTTGGTTGTCAAACAAAATGCGTGAATATTTGTTTGATAAATGATACTAGGTGGGCAGCAAGAATAAAACTATTTCTTTATATTATTTATTTAATGATTTTCATTTATTTATTTTTTTATGTTTGAAACAGTTGGCTATTATGGTAAGATTTTTATTTATTTTAATTTTGCTTTTATTTTTACTTTTCTTTACTTTATTTTACATACATGATATATAGGTAGGCGGTAAGAATAAAATCTTTCTATTTTTATGCTTTATTGGTTAGTTTGATACATGATAGAATGTGGGTGGTAATGCTTTATTTTTTATGATTTATTATTATTTTTATTTTATATCGTGTTTGATACATGATACTATGGGTGGGTGATAGGAATGAAAAAAAGCATAAAGATGTATGATGCATTATTTTATTTTTTGATTATATATATCACAAAATAAAATAATGCATCATATCACAAAATAAAATAATGCATCATAAAAAATATATATATATATATATATATATATATATATAATATTAATATAATTTTTATTTATTTAATTTTATTTTACTTTTTTTTATTATATATTATAAAAAAAAATTATGAATTAATTTTTTTACATTTTTATTTTTAAACCAAAAGAGGTTTATATATTATATAACATCGTGAATTGCCTATTTTGGGTCTGTGTAGAGTCTCTCAGATCATGTGATATTGAGTTGACACTTTAGAAGGCTGCTGTCTGTCGACGGCGAACAGTGCGGACGCTCACCGGGTTTCTCTTACTACTGTTAAACTGTTATTTCAAAAGAGCATGTACAATCCTGTTTTCCATTATGCAAGCCTGGATGGGGAGGGATGATCCAGTCATCTAAGACCATGTGTTTCAGGGGGTTTTGCATTTAAGCCCTGCCTCGTCAAACCGTTGCACAACGCATGTTCAGATGCAGTGTGAGTGTGTGTGTGTGTGTGTGTTGCGTAATTGAGCGCAGATGTAGGGCAGAGGTCAAGCGCCACACTGAAAGCATTCGCTTTTTCCCCGCATGCCTGGTGTTTTTTTCCCAGCCATTTCTCTGGAAATGGAAGAGGGGAGCGACGTGCGTCTGACGCTAAAAGCAGTTCAAGTAATTCCAGTGTGGATTGCTGCACATCGTCTAGTTTTCCTCACTAATATTTTTGTCTGGGGTCACGACCCCCAGCGGCGTGTGCTGGATAACAGCAGCGGCTCATCACAGTTTCAGCACGTCCCACACTGCCGTCAAATAAAGATGCATGGCGCTTGTCAGCAGCGTTCTCTGCACTCCCAGTGAAAAATAGAGACGTGCTTCAAAGATGACTTTAATTGTATGGAGAAAGTGTGGCTTTGTGTCTTCTTGATATTGTAGTCATCCTTCAGCTTTTAGGCTGATTGAATGTCGATGGTGGTTAAATTGGCTGTTTTATAGTCCATCACACATGGGTTTCTTTCTCTTTGCATTCAAATACATATCACTAAATAGGATCTCGGTTCAAGCTTCTGCATTCATATATATTTATATTTATATATTATGAGCAATATCACACGAGAAGCAGTGCGATATGGCTGTATATCAGCATGGCTGTGATTCGGCCGTGGATAATCACAGCGTACTGATATACAGCCATATCGCACGGCTCTGAGTGTGTTATTGCGTTTATACAACAGTTGAGTGGTTCAATCTTCAGCTGGCGTGTCACATGACCTGTCAGTGGCTGGCTGGCACTCTGCCTGGGCAAGTTTCCGAAACCATTTATTTTTGGCAGTTTTTGTGTTTTGTGTTCCTCTCTCTAGCTCATTTAATATGCATCTGTTGACATGATTATATGTTCTTTTGTATGATTGATGTTTTGGAGCCGGTTATCCCAATTAAAGCAGTCAAATGGCCGTGATCACGACGGGTTGCTTACTGACGCTTTGCTGGATGCTCAATCCAATCCAGTCGCGGTTGAACTGCGAGTATAACGCGTTGCCTGTCACTCTCGCTGAAAATAGGCACTATGATTATATATTAGTCTAAATAACCACATTCTTGCCTAAAAAACTCTTAACAGTAGTATTATTATTATTATTTTAAAAAATATGGCTGCGATTTAGTTATAACAACTTAAAATTTGTTGAGATAACTTAAATATCCAACTTAACTAAAGTTAACTAAACTTAATATTTTAAGTCAAGCATGAACACATACTTTTTAAAGTTGAAACAATGTTGGATTTTAAGTTGTGATAAATTATCGCAGCAATTTTTTTTACAGTGTGGATTTGCTGGACCGCCCTGACAGTCGCCGCAAGCGGAGTGATACAAACGGCTAAGCAGTCAGTGCTGTTACTGTGTGAATATAGCACTGCTGGAAAAGCCTCTCAGCCAATCAGAATTGAGAACCAGAAAGAACCATTATGTGTGTGTGTATATACACTACTGGTCAAAAGTTTTAGATCGGTAAGATTTTTTACGTTTTTAAAAGAAGTCTCTTCTGCTCACAAACGCTGCATTTATTTGATAAAAAAAACAATAATAATAATAAAAAAACATTAATATTGTGAAATATTATGACAATTTAAGTTTTATTTTAAAATGTAATTTATTCCTCAGATGAAAGCTAAATTTTCAGCATCATTGCTCCAGTCTTCAGTGTCACATGATCCTTCAGAAATCATTCTAATATGCTGATTTTATGCTAAAAAAAACATTCATTATTATTTTCAATGTTGAAAACGGTTGTACAATTTTTAAATTTTTTTTAATTCTTTGATGAATAGAAAGTTCAAAAGAACAGCATTTATTTAAAATAGAATATTTTCTAACATTAAAAATGTCTTTACTGTAACTTTTGATCAGTTTAACTCATCCTTGATGAATAAAAGTATTGAGTTATTTTATTTATTTCCCCCAAAAAATAAAATAAAAATTCTTACTGACCCCAAACTTTTGAACGGTAGTGTATAATGTCACAAAAGCTTTAGATTTCAGATAAATGCTGTTCTTTTGAACTTTCTATTCATCACAGCATCATGAAATAAAAATGTAAAAAACTGTTTTCAACATTGATAATAATCATAAATGTTTCTTGAGCATCAAATCATCATATTAGAATGATTTCTGAAGGATCATGTGACACTGAAGACTGGAGTAATGATGCTGAAAATACAGCTTTGATCACAGGAATAAATTACACTTTACTGTATATTCACATAGAAAACAGCTGTTTTAAATTGTAATAATATTTCACAATATGACTGTTTTTGTTTGTATTTTTAACCAAATAAATGCAGCCTTGGTGAGCAGAAGAGACTTCTTTTAAAAACATTAAAAATCGTACCGATCTAAACCTTTTGACCAGTAGTGTATATATATATATATATATATATCCATTCTATATCCAAGATGTCAAGATCTACTGTAGCCCTCTGTCTCTCCCTCACTGTCTGTCTCTGTTGTTGAGTGTCTGTAATTGAGCTAGTATGATCTGAACTTTGTTCCTCTGATACTGTGAGGTCTCCAGATGATTATCAGTTCTGTCTCTCTGGATGTCGCTCACCTGTGCCAAGGTGCACTAAAAATAAGTCTTTAGAAAAGAGTGCTCTGTCTGTCTTTCTCTGTCTGTATTCCCTCTTTCTAGAGGTTCAGCTAATCATCAGCGCTGGTTTTCCTTCCCTCAGATACTTATTCGCATGAATGTGAGACGGCAGGCGATCAATTAAAATTCTCTGAGTATGACAAACGATGAAAGACACAAGAAATAATGCAACCTGTGGCTATTGCTTCAAGAATACAAGTGCACAGCTTCCTGTATTATTTCATTAAAAATGCAGCAATGACATGAAAGATTTATTTAAACACTTTCTTTCATTTCAGCATTAATAAGTTGATTGTAAATTAAATTAAAATTGATGTAGAATGAGCTTCATCATGAGTTTGCACCGCATGCCTATTCTGAATCTTATATTTCTGCATTATGTACACTGTTAGAAAAATCTGTAGAAATTACAGTATTACTGGCAGCTACTTGCCAGTAACTTACTGTAGATTTAAATTGATGTTATTTACTGGCAACAATTTGTTCAAAATTAAATGAACATTAAACATTAACAAGTCTTTATCTTTACAGAATAAAACTAAAATAACAGCCTCATGCAAAGCATTCTGGGAACCAAAATCTAAAGGAAAAAAAAAAAACAGAAAAAGGTTGATGAAGATTTCTGGTTCCCAGAATGCTTTGCATTAGATTGTTATTTTATAATTTTATTCTGTAAAGACAAAGACTTGTTCATGTTTAATGTTCATTTAACTTTGAACAAACTGTTGCCAGTAAATAACATAAATTTAAATCTACAGTAAGTTACTGGCAAACAGCTGCATAACTACAGCAAATTTTTTACAGTGTAGTTGTATACTGTGCACAAATCATCTATATGCATGAAATATATGGATGACTTTTGCCTAAATGTGCGGAAAAGCACATTTTCTCATCGCACTGCAGTAAACACCTGTGCTCTGTTATAGTAGTGCAAATACACAGAGGTCAAAATTAATGAAGTAGCATTGTGAAAATACAATATCCCCAAACACATTTTTCTCAAAAGATGCCTAAACTAGCCTAAAAAGAGTCGGCTATTTGTTCTGTAATTTTTAATGAGGTTGTGCCGGTAAAATACAGGCATGTTTGATGGGCATGAGATGCATGAATTAACCTGAGGCTAAACCAGTTCTGTCCACAAGTCTTAAAGGGTGTACCTTTTGCCATTTGTTTACTGACATGTTTGGTTTTCCTCTTATGAAGAACATAAGAGGGAAACCAAATGCTGACTGCTTTACCACTGCTATGTATCCATCAAACCTCTGGCTTGGAGGTGTGAGCATTCAGCGAGGAGCTTTCCGTAAACACGATCGCTTTCCTACCGAGCTACAAGCGTACACAGCGGGTGGTGAGACTGAAAGCTGTATGATCTGGGAGTTATTAACTAATACTGTTTGCATTTCTTGTCAGAGTGTTCTGCGTCTGCTGCTGAAGTCTGACGCTCCGAGTTAGGTTGTAAAGGTTGTTGTCTGACAGGACTGAACGCTGTTTAATGCTCATCCTAACCAGCCTTGAACAATAGTGAGGTCACCGATTAAACGCTCACAGATTATGCTGATCAATCACCGGATAGCGAGGTTAAACACAAGGGCGTCTGGTTTATCTGTCTTGTCATGCCCAGTTTATCTGGAGCTTCGTCTTGGTGTGTTGTCGACTGATTAGGGTTTAGGGTGTTGTCTGTGTCATAAGGCTTGAGGGAAGGGCTAGGCTTGATATTTATGTATTTTATTAATTAAAAAATATATATTTCGGCCAAACAGCTTTAAAATATAGTTAAATTTGTTAACATAGTTAATGCATTTGATATTGGGAAGCAGCAATGAATGATAATTTAAAGGGACAGTTCACCCAAAAATGAAAATTCTGTCATTAATTACTCAACCTCATCTCATTCCAAACCCTGTAGTTTATTCACATATAAACATTCATTCAGTCATCAGTTGTGGTAAACGGAAGCTCAAGCATGTTCGCTTAACGTGCGAAAACCAATGAGGTTCATTCTCGTGTTACGCAGCACGTTTGAACTTCAGCGAGAACCAATGAGGTTCAGTCTCATGTTACGCAGCACATTTGAGCTTCAGCGAGAACCAATGAGGTTCAGTCTCGTGTTACGCAGCACGTTTGAGCTTCAGCGAGAACCAATGAGGTTCATTCTCGTGTTACGCAGCATGTTTGAGCTTCAGCGAGAACCAATGAGTTTCATCCTCGTGTTACGCAGCACGTTTGAGCTTCAGCGAGAACCAATGAGGTTCATTCTCGTGTTACGCAGCACGTTTGAGCTTCAGCGAGAACCAATGAGGTTCATTCTCGTGTTACGCAGCACGTTTGAGCTTCAGCGAGAACCAATGAGGTTCAGTCTCGTGTTACGCAGCACGTTTGAGCTTCAGCGAGAACCAATGAGGTTCATTCTCGTGTTACGCAGCACGTTTGAGCTTCAGCGAGAACCAATGAGGTTCATTCTCGTGTTACGCAGCACGTTTGAGCTTCAGCGAGAACCAAGGAGGTTCATCCTCGTGTTACGCAGCACGTTTGAACTTCTGTTTATGTTCACTGATCAGTGTTTATATGTGAATAAAAGACCAAACCACTCAATTCATATGGATTAGTTTTACGATCTCTTTCTGAACTTTTTTGAAGCGTCAGTGGTAGTTGCGTAGCTGTCAATGGAGGGATAGAAAGCTCTCAGATCTCATCAAAAAGATCTGCATTTGTATTCTGAAGATGAACGAAAGTCTTACTGGTTTAGAACGACATGACGGAGAGTAATTAATGACAGAATTTTCTTTTTTGGGTGAACTATCTCTTTAACATTGACCTAGATTAGTAAATGTGTATTACAGTATCAGTATGTGGTCCAGGCCTCGTTGTGACTGGTTCAGGAGCAGGACTGTCTGAAACCGTAGCGTGTGTGAGTGGGATTGTTTGGGTGAAGGCCAGCGAAGAGCGCATGAACAGAGGCTCTGAAGCGTGAACTCGGTAACATGCTTCCAAAGAGGACGCGTTAAACACTTGCCCTGGGCGAATGTTTGGTCTGGATCGGCACGGGTGGCTCTCTGATGACTCCAGCCCTCTGGACAGGAACGGCACCGCGGCTTCATGGCACTTCCGCTTCATCGCTGTGTGCTTGAGGAAGAGTGACTCAGTCAGTGTTTTGTGTGTTTAACTCACAGTATTTAGGTTGAAGCGTCGTGTCCTGAGCCTGACCCGTCTGCCACTGCAGCTCGACAGTAACCGATCACACATTAACCAGGGCTGATTCTGATGTCTGGCTGACACGGATCATTGAGTTTACAATGTCAGGGTGTCATAATAACAGCATTTTAGAACCATTAACATTCTGCAACTCTCATTTCCAGTGTTGATGTCACAGAAATAAATATGCTATTACACACACAAAACAAAACTTTATTTTGTTACACAAGTTACATGTAGTTACTATAGTAATAAATATAAATTGTGCATAATTACATGCAACTTACACTAAACCACACCTAATCCTAACCCTATAGTAAGTACATGTAGTTAATTCATATTATTCAGTGCTTAAATGTATAAATTCACTGGTACAAGAACACTTTAAAGTAGTTTTTGCATTATTATTATTAATATTACGCATTTACAATTCCTAAATCCTATACTTATAATGCCTTTTTTTATTATCTGTACAGTTTGTAATTTTTAATTTATTATAGACTGTAGATTTTTGTTAAAGCTGCTAAAGTTAACTAGCCAAAAGCTCTTTTTCTCTCTCATTGTCTAATTAAATTTAATTACAAAATAGACTGCTGTGCTTATATTAGGATGTTTGTACAAGGTTTAAAGTGCAAAAATGAATTGAAATATATGCATTTAACACTCTTCATAGTTGCATGCGAGCGATCGACTAGTAAATGCATTTGACACTTTTCTGCATATTTGCATGCAAGCGTTCGTCAAATAGATGTACAGTATTTGACACTTTCCTCATATTTGCATGCGAGCGTTCGTCAAATAGATGTACAGTATTTGACACTTTCCTCATATTTGCATGCGAGCGTTCGTCAAATAGATGTACAGTATTTGACACTTTCTTCATATTTGCATGCGAGCGTTCGTCAAATATATGCATTTGACTATTTTCTTTATATTTGCATGCGAGCGTTCGTCAAATAGATGTACAGTATTTGACACTTTCCTCATATTTGCATGCGAGCGTTCGTCAAATAGATGTACAGTATTTGACACTTTCTTCATATTTACATGCGAGCGTTCGTCAAATAGATGCATTTGACTATTTTCTTTATATTTGCATGCAAGCGTTCGTCAGATGTGTACAGTATTTGACTCTTTCTTCGTATTTAAATGTGAGTGTTCGTCAAATATATGCATTTGACACATTTCTGCATATGTGGATGTGAGCGTTTAAAAAAAGTCACATTGTTTTATTGTAATATTAACCTTTTGACATCAGTAGTGTGATGTTGCTGTACATTTGCCAGGATGCTGCTGGGACCTTGACCTCCTTTCATGCCTTGACCACCCAGGCGTATGATGTGTTGTGTAGGATGGAGTGTGTGGGTTCTCTGACGCTCAGTGTAATGACTCGAGTCACTCAACGCGCCTCTTCAGAGCTGAAACGGGTTGATTTGCACACAGCTTCCAGCTATAGTTTATGCATGAAGACTAATGTAGAATAAAGGAGAGAAACCAGCATTCTGACTAGAGAATTTATACGCTACCATTCAAACTGTTTCCCTTCTGCTCACCAATGCTGCATTTTTTTTATCAAAAATACTGTGAAATTGTGAAATATTATTGCAATTTAAAATATCTGCTTTCTATGTGAATATATTTTAAAATGTAATTTATTCCTGTGATCAAAGCTGAATTTTCAGCACCATTATTCCAGTGTCACATGATCCTTCAGAAATCATTTTAATATGCATATTTTGTAACATTTCTGATTATAACCAATATTGAAAACAGTTTTTCAGGATTCTTTGATGAATAGAAAGTTCAAAAGAACAGCATTCATTTGAAATCGAATCCTTTTCTAACATTATAAATGCCTTTCGGTGGCCCTTTTGGTCAATTTAATGCATCTTTTCTGAATAAAATATTTTTTTAAAGTAATTTATAAAAATGAATCATAATAACCCCAAACCTTTGAATGGTAGTGTACAGTATATACAACGTCTGTCTTGTCTTTGTTAATTACAAACTGTTTCGGTGGTTAACAGAAGTTTCTTCCGTGGATCACAAAAGGAGAAATGTTAATGTTCTTTTACATGCAAATATAAAAAGTAGTCATTTACCAGGAGCTGTCACACTGTAGTTCTAAAATCACATTCATGCTCATGCATATTCAAACAGGCTCTGTGACCATGCATAATGCAAGGTTTGACATCAGTTGAAGATCTTCAGTGTGTGATGAAATATATTTCAGTCTGTTCACGACGCATGACATCATGACTTCAGAAAACATACAATATAGTGCACAAATTGTATGAATTGCTTTTATGAATTTTTTTTTATAATGCTTTTTTGTGCTTTTACGATTAATAATGTATTATTTCAGTGAATGTGGGAAATAGCATCTCCAAAAATGTCTCTTTTTGTGTTGCATGAAGAAAAGGGGTTTGCAACGACGTGTGGATGAGTAAATGATGGGTGAACTATATTCCTGTGGGTTAAACAAGTCATTTTTTGCCAAATGGACCTTAGCTTTTGTGTGTTTTTGCTAATATTTGCTCTTAAATGAAGTGAGTTGATACTAAGTGGATTTGCCTGTGGTGACACGAGCTCGCCTCTTTGTCTACAGGGAAAGCCTTTATTGGATAATTAAGGATGCATTAAAGACGGTCAGTAGTTCTGGATTTAGGTCAAATGCCCAGCATGCACTTGTTAAGGGAAGCTTTCCATAGCAAATAAATAGAGTTTGTGCTATCATGCACTCAGTGTGGTTTGTAAGTAGGGATTTTTTCCCAACATGTAGAGCCCAACATGTTCCAGTGGTGCAAAGAAACAGATCTGTGAAAGTGCTTTTCTTTTCACTGTCATGCACAGCCGGGCGAACTCTCAGCGTCAGGGAAACAGAGCATGAAGCGATGCCCCCTTTGGCCTCTCAGGCTCAGCTTTCGCTTGATTTGAATGGTGTTTGCGTGATATGACGGTCTGTCATGTGCCGTGTGTTTGCTGTGTCACCTTTACGCCTGTAGGACGAGGGACAAACATGACAGTGATGCTTTTGTGGACGTGCTTGACAGTGGAGAATCTATATGAACTGTATGACCAAAACTCGATCGCAAACTGGTTTGTGATATGATCAGTGAAGCCATTTTGATTATTCAATGATTTACTCTTCTACCACAAAGATGTAAAGTCTTTGCATTATCTTTATCTTAGTGAATATTGGTTTTATGATATATATGATTAATGTAATATTAATATAATATTAACATTTTATTAATTATATATCAATATGCTATTTTTATCACTATTATTACTTAATTAATAAACTTAATTTGAGTGCTGCTTTTTTATTTAAAATTATACTTTACATTAACAAGTAGTAATATCATATTAATATAACATTGACACATAATATTAATTATATATTAAGATTATTAAGATTAAATATTGATGTATTTAAGTAAACAGCATAGCATATAATTAATTAGATTTATTTTTTATTTAGAATATTTCAAAAATATAGTTTGACAACCCTAGTTTACAGTATATATTATCTTACAAGTATTCATATTATATTAATATACTATTAACATATTCATTTTATATCAATATTATAATGTTAATGTTATTAATATTAAATGTTGATATATTTAAGTAGTCAGTATGTGTGTATATATATATATATATTTATTATTATTATATTTAAAATATTTTTAATAATGACAGCCCTAGTTTATATTAACTGCCATGTAGTATTATTAGATTAATATTAATGTATTACGTTAATTATATGTCAACAGTATACTATTATTATATTATTATTATTATTATTAAATAATGATGTATTTTATTAACCAGATTTATTAAATTGACAGCCCTAGTTTTTATATTAAATAAGCAAGTAGCAATAATCTGGTGAATTGAATTGTTTTTTCAATGCTTTTCAATTTATTTTTCTCTCATGTGTAAATAACGTAAATCAGTCTGTGCAAATAATACTGTGGTATAAACAAATAGCTGATTCTCCACCAGTATTGTATGATACTGTACATGCCATCATACTGACCCATGGTGAATTACACAGTGTGTGTGTGTTTCTGCTGAGGAGTGTGTGAAGTGTTCCTCCTGGGCACATCATGCTGAACACACTGAACTGGATGTGACACTCTGTAAGCTGATGAAGAACGGCTGTTACATCTTAAAGTCAGCGTCTCTTTAAAGATCTCTCTTATCTTATGCTTCATTTAAAACACTGCTCTGAAATTACAAGATGGCTTACATGTTTCTCTCCCCATCTTACACACACACACACACACACACACACACACACACACACACACACACACACACACACAAACACACACACACACACACACACACACACACACACACACACACACACACACACACTCTGGCTCTGCAGCGAACAAAGAAGGAATTATCAGTCCACGATCCCTTGAGCTTCTCCGTCTTTGTTCATTTCCAGTATTCATCATCAGCACTGAGCTGACAGCAGCGTCACGGCTCCTCGGAAAGCACTACGCTTAATTGTACATCATTACTGTATTTAAAGGTGACACGTGTGGTTTTGGGATGCAAAAATAGCTTATTTTATTACAGTTTAATCTGCAGTGTCAACTATAAGTAAGACATTTGTGGGATTGTTCCCTCTGTGGTGCTTTCAAAAGCCTCACAACCAGTCCGACACTGCAGCAGAGTCTCGACCAATGACGCGAGTGTGGGGCGGGACTATCTGTTTGACTGACCAATGAGGGCAGGGGGGAAACCTGTGTGAAAACGGTCATCGTTTTGATGCCAGTGGCACAGAAATTGCTTGATATTTGCTAGTTTATTTTGTAGGATTTTTAACCAGTGTTTAATTTTTATATTTTCTCTTTTAATTTTAAAGTTTTAGTTAATTTTGTTTAATTTTGTTTTCATTTTAATTAATATTTTTTCGATGTCTATATAGTTTTTATAAATGTTTAGGTTTTTATTTTAGTTATTTTAAAGAAAAATGAGAAATGTTGCATGGTAACTATAACGTTTTATTTTTTTATATTTTTTTTTTATGAAAATGTTTTATTATAGTTTTTAGTTGTAGTTTACGACAATAACCCTGGTTGAAACTGAATAGTTGTTCTTGTATACTCATTTGTATTTCCAAGAAAAATTATACTTTTGATAAGTAATTTTTATTTATTTATTTTATTTTTTTCATTTTTTGCTCAAAACCACTAATTTTACAGTGAAAATTTCACATTATCATGTTCATTTTAATCTGGCATGTCACACACTATCAGACTGGTCGGTTGCATCCTGGAAATGTTAGTCAGGTCTGTTATGATGGGAGAGAGTGGGGAGAATAGTGCTAGACTAAAACAATAAAATGCAACTATGATCATGCATGATTTATTATTATTAGCCTTTAAAAGGGAGGATAAAACGCTTCTCGCTCTCATACTTTGCTGTTGTACGTCCAATCGAACTTTTAGTGCAAATCAACCTCAAGTTAAATGCATATCTTGAGTTCAGTGTCAGTCACTTTGAATAAGTGTCTGCCAAATACATAAATGCATGTAAAATAACCTGTATCTTGATTTCATCAGAGTAAAAATGTTAACTTTCACTTTATCACATGCGTAAACGCTTGCATTTCCACTCATGCATGTTTTATGGCTTAATACTTTGACTTTTAAGTGATTTTTCACACAGTATCCATTCATATACTGCCAGTCATTATGGGTGGCAAAATAAATGCCAGTATAAAGAGTGAGTGTTTTGCATTTAAAAATCAAGTGTGTGTTTGATTGTGTTTACTGTACATCAGATAACATTGTTTTGTGCTCTTTTAACTCCAGTAAATGCCGTTAGACTCGGAAACGGATATTAAAACAGCACTGACATGAATCAAGGCCTCAGCTTTGAATCTTGTTTTCTTGGCGGAGCGTCGCTCGAGAAGCCGAAGCGATATTGCTTGTTGTGTTTTTCCTGTAAGATCAGCGAATCCATCAGCAGATGTTTGGCTGGAGTTTGATGCTGTTTCGTCATTGCACAATCAACAACAGAGAAGCAAAACTCGCTTACAGAACGTAAAGCGTACCTTCTGAATCACAAAATGCATTTAAACAGCACTTCTAAAGAGGGCCTTTTTGAGATTTAAAGCGTAATCGGTCTTCCCTCGTATTTCCTCGTAGGGTAATTTGAATTCTGATTGGAATAAAATATTAATCACAAGCTCTCTTCAGTCAGAGTTAGTCGTGGCATTCCCTAAAGACTCCCTAAAATTCCACTTCATGAGCTCCGACTGGGACTCGTTTGAGTAGTTTTCCCCAGAGGGAGCCACTAGAAGAGGCAGAGAGTGGTTTTGGGCTTCCTTGCGTAATCCACCGTACGTACTGTACGCCTCAGACATGTCTGTGTGTTAAATGAGGGCATGTTTGTTTGTGTCCTGCTCCGGCCGTCGGGGTGCCGTGGAGCAGAAGTAAAACGCCCCCGCCGAGGCACCAACTCTCTGACATTTTCATGAGGAGAGGAAGGCGTTGGGGAAGAACGAGCTGCTCATGCATGTTGATCATTCGTCAGCTCCTCAGACTCAGCCGTGTAAACAACCTCTGTTTGTTATAGGTTAACAAAGAGGGTTTGTGTGTTTAAATGTGAGAGTGAGATAATATCACACTACTCTAGCGTATTTTGAGTTGAGGTTTTAGTCCTAATCAACCTGTTGATGCATGTTCATGGCCTTATTTTACATTAATTGGTTCATGCTATTTCAAACTGTTTGTTTTTCTAAGCTTTTATGAAAATGTAATTTATTCTGCCTCTAAAACGGCTTTATTGAGCTTCCAATCACATGCCCACTATTCCCTATTTAATTAGTTCCTGATTAATAAAAGTGAGTCCCTCCATATATTTAGTTGATTATCGTATTACACACAGAAATACATCATTAGAAGTAAAATGGGTTGCAAATATTAGCTTCGTTTTTTCCCCATTATTTTCATTTTATTTATTGGAAAAAAAAACTTTTCTTTGTTTTCTTAATTTATTTATATTTATTCATAATTTTTTGCTTTTTGTTTTCATAAACTATTTTCATGTGTCATTTATTTATTTATTTGAACTTCAAAAAAGCCTTATTTTTTTTGTTAATCTTTTCTCCCACACCATTTTTTCTTGTAATTTATTGATTTATTCATATAAAAACTGTTTTTATTAAGCTCTTTGTTTTCATAACCTATTTTCATATCTGTCATTTTATTTATTTATTTATTTATAAAACCTTTTTTATATCCTATTTATTTATAAAAAAAAAATGTAAAAGCCTTTTTATTTAGCTTTTTTGATTCATATCTATTTACATATTTTTTTTATTTTAACTCAAAAAGCCTTCATTTTTGTTAAGCAAATAATATAATTGGAATGATGATTCTTATCTTACCCCAACATTGAAAGAGGAAAGTGATTCCCGATTGATTGTTTGATTGGCTCCTTCTGTCTGATGAGTCTGTTTGACAGGTCAGTCACAGTCAGGGCTCTGCTGGTCAGTGAGATCAGTGAGATCATGACATGACCGCTAGCAGTATTACTGTGATGGTCACATGTCACAGGCAGAAGAACAACACTAACCATACTTCTCTCTCTCTCGAAATATGTGCGAATAAGTAAGGCATGTTTTTGTGAGGTGTATTATTATTGGCTGCTGAAAATATATATATATTTTTTTTTTTTTTTTTTTTTTTTTTTTTACACCAAACGAAACACCCTACATACAATGTAAAACTATGATATAGCTATAGTTACAAATGATGTGCATTTAAGAAACCAGTTTCATTCTCAGTGACCGAAACAAAAGTGTGTAAGAATGAAGTCTCTGCACCAGTGCTTCTGTCAACTCGAGTCAGAAATGTGATGCACGAATACGCTAACCTGTGTTTATCTCTCTCTCTTTCTCTGTTATGTGCCGTCTATCTGCGGGCCGGCCCTGATCCTTCTCAAACGCCTCTTCTGAAGGTAACATGCTTTATTTTTACCCCTTTACCACAGTAAAAGTCCTCCAGGCGCTGCTCTGTTGCTGTAGAGTAAGACGAACCTGCTGATGAATTAATGATGCTGCTGGTGGCGGCTTGTCTTAAGGCTTTTTAAGGACGAGATGCTTGATCTGCTGGTGCGTGTCGTGTCTTCCTAAATAAAGAGGAGGAGGACGATGCCCCGAGGAATGGTTCATGGCTCATTAGTTGTTCTTATAGAGGCTGGAAGACTTTAAGGAGTTCTTGCTTATGTTTCATTTAAACATTAACTTTGACTCTGATGTTTACTCAAATTCCCCAAATGAGAGGATTATTGGTATGCAGTGAGACTCTGGTCCAAAACATATAGATATAATAATAGAGTGCAGCAGGGATGACGTCAAGACCCATTCACCACTGATTCCCTCCAGATTTTCCTATGGGGTTTTAAAACGGGTTTCTTTCAATTTATAGTAGAGTAAAATAAGGCCTGTGGTATACATAACTTACTTTAACTTTTTAAAAAAAAAAAGTTGATTTATTTCTTTTTTAGTTAAAGGCACAATATGAATGATTTTTGGATTACAACACCCAAAAACCTTGACTAATTCAAAGACTAATTCACCACTGGTTTCCTCGAGATTTTCCTATGGGGTTTTATAATGGGATTTTTTAATTTATGAGTAAAATAAGGCCTGTGGTAAACACAACTAGATGATACTTGAACATGCATAAACAACTAAACGAAAGGAGCGGCAGCGGCTGACTGTGGCAAAAGAATAATACATACACATAATATAACATACCACAGTAATGTTAATAAAACTTTAATACATCAGCTCATCCATCCATTTCTGTCCGAGTCCCGTGGGATTGATTTCCATCGGCTGTGGAGGTGAAGACGGCGACTCCCATGATTCCATGCTCATTCATGCATCATCCAGCTACACCTTAGTTACTGTTTTGAAATTGTGACCTCTAGTGGCGAAACTTACACACTGTGCCTTTAACAAAGATGTTTTTAATTTTGAGGGGTAATAATGACTCTGAATCCCATGATTCAATGCTTTGAGTTCAGTTTAAAAAAATATATATAAAAAACTCCATTCCAGATGGCAGACGGAGCGAGAGAAAAGTTGGCAAACATTTGATACTGAAAATATAAATAAAAATGGTTTAAAATAGGGTGATTATAGTCTGAAAAAAAAATAGGTGAATTTATCCAATATTTATGTGGGCTGTGAATATTTATGCTTATTAGTGTGTTGTGGCGTTATCTGTCGTCTGCATATGGGTGTTTTGGTACAAAGAATTACATGAATGTGGATTTACTCTTGAGAGAATTTAATGAGACATGTTCATTTTGAGTGAACTTTGAGATCTTTGAGGCAAATCAGAGCCCAGTTGGAGATCTTGCTGAGATCTGAGGGTCTTTTTGTCAGGAGAAACATCTGAGAAGCAGGAGATTTTGCTCATTTTGTTGCTGTCTGGGAGAAACAACTGGATCTGTCATTTTGCTCACGTCGTTCCCATATGATTTACTTTATTTTGCAGAAGAGATAAGGATCCTGATATTCAGTGTGAACATTGTTCATGGAGCCCTTTTCCATTACCTCCAGTACGGAAATATCATAAAACATCATTATTAATTCATCATTTGATGCTTTTTGTGAGAAATGGTCTGAAATTTAATATCTGAAAATCTTTTTGAATCTTGTTCACATTTTTGCCGTCACTTTTTCTGGTGCGTCTCATAAACAAGTCAAGTTTGAATATGTGGAAGAGACAGTATTTCTGATTGGCTGCTGTGTGACTCGAGCAGGATTATAACGTACACTCTTACACTTCTGAAACGGCACCGTTCTTGAGTTCAGCAGTGAGAGATGCTCGTGTTATTGCTCTCGAAAAGCACACCGCGCTCTCGGCGTAACCCCTGAAAAGCCCACGCTGTCACACTGCCCTCATTCACCAGCGCTGATGTTTAAATCCTCGTCCTCCTCCCTCCTACAGCTGCTTTTACATTTATATTCCTCTGACTCCAACATTCATAATCTGCCCTGAGCACCACCGACTGTTGCAGTGCCCTGTGTCACCACTAGGGGTGTTATTATGGTAATAGTCATAGACTGGACGTCTCCGCTTCCTTACACTGCAGAAAAATTAAGCCAAATATCCCTGAGACGGTCGTTGATGATAAAGTCAGCCTGAGGTTGAGCCGCGGTATCAGGGTCCCGCCCATAGACTCAATCACAAGCACAGCTGTCAATCATGACGTTACACCCTGTTTTTATAGCATCGAATAAGTAACTAAAACCAAACTTATTGGGAAAACACTTGATCATACTTCTGCGTTCTGAGAACTACCTAAAATGACAGAAACCGTCTTTGGAATAAAATGATTTGAAGTGTAATTGGATTTTTTAGTTTGGCTCGTGTCCCATTGGATTACATGGCGAGGGCGGGGTTTATGAGCTATACTGCAGCCAGCCACCAGGGGGAGATTAAAAGGCTTTTGCTTCACTTTTCAGGACGTTTGCGGCACACATGGTACATAAATGTGGGGTCGGTAAGATTTGTTTTTTAAATACTTTGATTCAGAAAGACATTTATAATGTTACAAAAGATTTCAAATAAATGCTGTTCTTTTGAACTTTCCAATCAACAAAGAATCCTGAAAAATAAATGTTTCTTGAGCAGCAAATCATCATATTAGACTGATTTCTGAAGGATCATGTGACACTGAAGACTGGAGTAATGATGCAGAAAATTCAGCTTTGATCACAGGATATAAATTACATTTTAAAATATATTCACATAGATAACAGTTATTTTAAATAGTAAAAAATATTTCACAATATTACTGTTTTTAGTGTATTTTTAAACAAATAAATGCAGCCTTGATGAGCAGAAGAGACTATATTGTTTAAAAATCTAACTGACCCATTCTTTTGAAAGGAAGTGACTATCTCATTTTTCCTGGAGACTTGAGACTCAGGGTTTGTTTACACCACAACAACGTACTGAAAACAGACGACAACATTGTCAAAATGACCCCCGTTCACACAGATCTGCGAAAATGACAAAAAAGCCTGTATTGTGCATGCCAGGCCAGTAGTTGGCGATGTCACTTTGTCAAGAAACACAAACATGTAATACTCATGTGCATGACATCACTGTTTGTCACTGTTGTCATGGAGACGGTAAAGGTATCGTTTTCAAAACCTTGCACTTTGAAACCCGATTTCAAAAGTTTGCGTTTACAGGCCCCCAAAACTTCTTGTGTAAATGAATGACCAAAACGCATACAAAGTTTTCCATTTTCAGTTGAAAACGGTTAGTGTAAACATACCCTAAAATTAGTGAGGTTACTGACTGATTGTTTTAAAAATTGGTCATTATAAAAACAAAATGAATAGTTAATGGAATAGTTATAGCTGGAATGGGTAAGCATCAGTGATGCGCGGGTCAATGTATAAACAACCCGGACCCGACCGACGTTTTCAACTAACCCGCCCGCAACTCGGACCGCAAAAAAAAAGAAAGAAAATATTGTACCCGACCCGCTTCCTGACCCGCATTTTTTAAAAGTAGGCTAGTAAATGCATAGCAAGAAATACACATGACAAAGCCAGCACTTTGGTCATTATCTTTCATTATTTCGGCAACTTTGCTCTTTCTGTTTGTGTATTTGCGGAGCTTCCACTCCCCAGTCTTCACCTTTTCTCTTGCCGCCTCCATCTCTACCTGCAGACTGAGCTCGTGCGTCATCTTCGCGCCAGTTATTCAGCCAATAAAGTGTAGGCCTATGTATTTCATAGAAAATTCCATGTGAGCGGAGTGGAGCGGGAGCAAGCGGGCGGATCTTGGACAGAACGCAGAGCGGCATTTTTAAAAGGATGGAGCGTCGCCCTATTTCCCGCTCCAATTTCGCTCCGCGCACACCAAGATTCTGAAGCATGCTCAGTCAAGCCTGACTCAGTCTATGTTGATGATTGCAAGATGGATTCTATTTTCAGTCAAAACTCGGCTCAATAATGGAGTTCAAAAAGTAGGCTACTTCAAAAAGGAAAATAAGAAGTCATACAGGTGTAAAACTAACTATTATGTGGTAGAAGAAAACGACATCGTTTCAGTCAGTAGGCCTAAAGATTAATTTTGGAATCTAAAAAGACACATCTCTCGAAAACATGCAGTGTGATATGTGAACACGCTGGGAAGAAAGCAAAAGGTTAGCAAATTGAATACGGTAACTTAAAGTGTAGCCTAAATTAAATACAGCGTAAAATGCAAACAATTGATACAAGCCCATTTAAATTTTAATCCTGCGCGCTGCGCACAAGTTCAGTTATAAGAATGTTGTCCTAATAGTTAATTTAGCCTAGGCCTACTTTTAAAACGTTTATGTATATTTATTTTATATTTTTGTTTATATAAATTTTATTTATATTATTAGGCCCATTTATTCGTTTTATTTTACAGCAGTTTGTGTGTACAATGGATATAAGCCCATTTAAATTTTAATCGTGCGCGTTGCACAAAAGTTAACTTATCAAAATTCTGGCCTAATAGTAAATTTACTTTAAAACATTTTATGTAGGCTATATTTTTGTTTATATAATTGTTATTCATATTATTAGGCCCATTTATTCGTTTAATTTTACAGGACTTTGTGTAGGCTATATTCCTTCTTACATAGGCCTAATTTGTCATTTGAAATAAAACATTTCTATTTGAAAAATGTTGTTGTTGCTCATTAGTTCTTTAGGAGGTAAGGCTGTGGTCTAAGCTACAGTGATATAGGCTACATGTAGATTTTTTTTCCCCTTTTTGGAGCGAGCGGGGGGCGATTTGAGTGGAGCGCGGATCAAACTGCGTTGAGCGCTGATCGAGCGATAATGAGCGGAGCGGCCTGATGTAGCTTTGAGCGGGGGAGCGGAGGGGTGGACAGTTCCGTGAGCGATGAGCGAAGATTCTCACCGCTCCACTCCGCTTATGCTCTCTATACTACTATATAAATTACAAAGGTTTAATTGGCATCTTTATTTCAAACGACCCGACCGACCGCGACCCGAATATCATTAAAAATATTTTTGGATGACTCGTAACCGCGGGTAACCGCGGGTGACCGCAGGCACCCGCTCATTTCGGATCAACCCGCGCATCACTGGTAAGCATAAGTTGTTTGGTGTTGGTTTCTGGAAGAAATCACTTTGACAGTGAAAGTGTGACGCTCGTGTCTTCTCATCCCTGATCTCAGGATTCTGTGCCAGTCGTGCCCTGTCGTGCCAGAGTGAATCTGTGTGTGTGTGTGTGTGCCCTGGGTTTCACCCGTACGCTTGTATTGAGATGCAGAGAGCGGCACAGAGAGACTTCAGCTTTTGAGATGCGTTTATTCTGCTTTATAAAACACAGTTCTGGTCCTGGATGCTGATTGATCAATTATAGTATTTACACAATGGAGTAACACTTCATGCTTCGCTTGCCCACTACTAGAGTTATGCAGAATGTATAATGTGCAGCTGTAGAAATGTTTACAGGATTTTTTAATATTGTTTGTTCCGTGATAGATACATTATCATCCAAAAGTTTGGGGTTGGTAAGTCTCTTATGCTCACCAAAGCTGCAAAAATACAGTAAGAACAGTTATATTGTGAAATATTATTACAAATAATCTAAAATGGCTGTTTTCTATGTGAATATATTGTAAAATGTAACTTTTTCAGCATCATTACTCCAGTCTTCAGTGTCACATGATCCTTCAGAAATCATTTAGTGGTTTGCTGCTCAAGAAACATTTATGATTATTATTATTAATGTTGAAAACAGCCATGATACTTTTTTTCAGGATTTTCTGATGAATAGAAAGTTCAAAAGAACAGCATTTATTTGTAATAGAAATCTTATTATAAGTGTCTTATACTGTCACTTTTGATCAATTCAATGCATTCTGACTGTTTTAAAGTATTAATCTTTGCTTTAAAAAAATATCTTACAGTAACAGGCCCCAAATTTTTGAACGGTAGTGTATATATCAGTGGCAGGAGTTTCTGTTTTATAATATTTGTTTTGAAATCAACCGTTTCATAATGTGAAGCTGTTTTTGCCCTGATGTCAGACTGAACATCATAAATAATCTGATCTTTTGGTTTGTGTCCATCAAGTATCCAAAACAGAAAACAATCAACTGAGATCAAGTGCTTTTCATTTCTAAGTATTTCATTCACTGGATTATCCAAAAATATCATGTGGTGATTTAAAATGCACACTATTTTTGCTGACTTTCCAGCAAAAATAACTAGATTCAAAGAATCCAGTCCAAGAAAAAGACATTTCCCAGGCCCTGTTGGTTTGTGTCTCATTACTTGAGATTGATCCAGATGATGGCAGATGTGGTGTGACTCTCAGCGTGTCTCTGAGTTTGAGCTCCGGGTGTGTTTTGATGTTGGAGATTACAGGCTCTGGTTAATTTGACTAAAGCGGGGAAGATTCAGGCCTGATAGGAGGGTGGTGGAGGGATTATATGAGATTAATGGGACAGAAAAGTGTCCTGTGACCAGAAATCCTCTTTAACATCACCTTTCATTACGGCCATGTTGGTGTAGATGTTGTGGACTGAAGTTCATCCACCTCATCTAGTTTAGAGTTAAACACTAACATATTGCTTACTCTAGTATACTGGATGCTGCCTACTTTTCTTTTTTACTTAAAGGGGTTATATACAGTATAAGAATTGTCATGTATAATCACATTTTGTATTGGCAATGTGTTAACAGCTTGTAACAAAACTTAAAAACTGAGACCTTCCCCGGTTGTCTGAAAGCATGTGTGAATAATATCCCATATTTATGGTCCTACGCCTTCCACAGACGATAAATATTGTTAGTCGGTGTGACCTTCTATCTTACACCTTATGATTATTCAGGAAGGGTAAGGATAGTCAAATCTAGCCTAATTCTTCTAGCGCTTCTCTCCTTCACTGTAGCCTTCATTACTTTCACCTCCGCTTTTGGTTTTAACACTTTCTCTTCACCCCCACGCGCCCTTTCGTTGACCTTTGGTTACAAATAGTAAGTTCATGCACTCAAGTTTCACACCTGTATCGCTGCAAAGGTGTTTTCAACATTTTACCTCTAAGCAAAGGCTGGAAAAGAATATCAGGGCCTTGAATCACATTCAGTCTCTTGTACGTTACAGGTGAAACTCGAAAAATTACAATATCGTGCAAAAGTTCATTTATTTCAGTAATTCAACTTAAAAGGTGAAACTAATTTATATTATAGAAAATTATATTTCAAGCCTTTATTTGTTATAATTTTGATGATTATGTCTTACAGCTTATGAAAACCCCAAATTCAAAATCTCAGAAATGTTTTAAATGTTCATAAGCTGTAAGACATTATCATCAAAATTATACCAAATAAAGGCTTGAAATATCTCACTTTGCATGCAATTTTCTATAATATATATTAGTTTAATCTTTTAAGTTGAATTACTGAAATAAATGAACTTTTGCACGATATTCAAATTTTTGAGTTTCAGCTGTACGTGAGAGCAGTGAGACGCTGGCTGCAGTTCACATTATGGCCACCGGTGTCGCTAATAACAAGGGTTTCTGAATTCTACAGCCCCTTTTAAAGAAATTAATCAAATCTAAAGTTGTTTTTCTCCACAGAATGACTTATTTTTATATTTTGATTGATTGCAGCAAGTCATGCTGGTCTACGCTGGTCTTCTCAGCAGAGATCTTTCTCATGGACATAAACTCCATCAGCATTGTGATCTCTCTGTCATTTTCCTCTTCAATCCCAAGAGTCAGTGCAGCAATTACTGCCCAGGAAACCCGTGATAGAGTCATACGCTCATCAGATCAGTCTGTCTGCAATCTCACTCTCCATTTTCCTCCAATCCGTCTCCACAGCCAGTCTAAAAGTATGGACACACTTGAACAGAGTTTGTTTCTCATGATTTTAAGAGGGATAGTCATCACAAAAAATAAAATTGACATTCTAGGGTAAAAAAAATAAAATAAAATCTATAGATCATAAAATAAACATGCACCAATATATATATTAGGCCTATAAACATTTTTTTAAATTAATTAATAAATGCATTGCAATACATAAAAAGCAAATAAATGGAATAAAAAAAATAGTATAACTAAACAGAAAAACAAACTAAACATAAATATTGTCTAAATACTTATGCAGTTATTTTTTATATATACGTTTTGTGTTTTTAATATATTGTGTACTGCAAATTATTTATTAATTGATTTATGCAGCATATACTTATTTTCATTTTTTGGTGAACTATCCCTTTAAGAACCTTTTAGTCTAAAGGCTAAAGAGTTAAATAGTGCTTTCTTAAATTTTTTCCCTTCAAAGCATCCCAGATTAACCTCATGAAATTGGAAAAAAAATTCATTTGTCAAATGTTTTGATCATTGCATCATTCCCACACTTCCATTTTGCATTAATTCTGAGTTTTCATCACTTCACTATTATTCTGACCTGTGTGATTGTCATAATGCAGAATGAGTGTGTGTGTGTGTCTCTCTTCTCGGTGTTGTATGGGCTCATATCAGCAGTGTGCTGGGAGTGTCTGATTCAGGCGTGTTAATTAAACAGGGCTCCTCTAAAGCGAGTCTCCATCGAGAGTAAATCTCAGAGACGCACAGCCCGGGGTACAGCGCCGGCCCCTTGAAAGAGGAAAAGCACTGGGGAAAAGAAAGATCAAAAGTGTGCACATAGAAACCCAGCGCCAGATAACGCCTTATCAGACAGCCAATGAGAGAGAGAGAGAGTTAATTCCCCCTCTCCCTGTAAATGATATTGGAACTAATTAGAAGGATTCTGTGTTTCAACAGCATAAAAAAAGCTTGTGTGAGTAATCAGAGTAAGTGGTGTTAAATGAAGCCGGATTAGAGGCTTAATCTCGCGCACCTGGAGGAAAAAACTGAGAATACAGGCTGAAATGTGTGTGTACATGCTGCATAAATCAGGTTGTAAATAAGTGGTAAAATAACCGGTAAATATATATATATAAAAAAATGTGGAGTAACTACATGCATACAATAAGTATGTGTGTGTGTGTGTAATAACTAACATCATATAATATAATAACAAAAAACTCTGATTTAACAAATTAGTAAGTAACAGTGCTCAGTTGAATATGGTAGTTCATATTAGCTAATCAATACTATTTTTTCATACCTACGAGATGACTACTAAGAGCTACTATATACAGGTTCATAATTAACATGAAGAATGCATAGTGTAATTAATTCTTCAGTGCAGATCATGGTAACCCACTAGTAATGACTCAACTGTTACTTCATCCTTCAGAAGGAATTATTAATTATTTGGATCAGTATTCTACAGTGAAAAGCATGATAACTCTCCAGTAATGACTCATTGTAAGCTTGAGATGTTTGTGCTGCCATATATACAGTATATATCCTGCTCTGCTTCCTCGTTTAATTTCAAGAGTTTAATTATAATTGAAAAGACATTTCTGGATGTTGTACAGCACTGGCAAACATGTGTCGTTCTTCCAACAGCAGCGAGTGAGCGATTATGATTCGCTGCTCATCATTTAATCCTGTAGTCCAATAATTCATCTTTCATTTCTTCTAGAACTGATGCAGTGACAGCAGAAACTAGCGTGTTCTCCGTCTAATTACTGCTCTCTGATTCAGGCTTCCTCTTGTCATTGTGGACCCAAGTGTTGTGTTGTGGAAGCTGATTAGTTCAGACAGGATCTTCATTCAGAGCAGCTTCAGTTCTACACTCGTATCATAGAGACTAAATGAAATTGAAGTCAAGACGTCAACGGTAGCCTATTTCTACAGCGCTTTACACAATACAGCTCGTTTTAAAGCACCTTCACTGACTGGAAAATAACAGAATTAGTGATACAAACTTCATCAAATGTAACACACAGTTGTTTGGCGAGGATGTGGTTTGGGTAATGAAGTGATGATGATGATTATTAGGGGTATTGTATTTACTGAACACGTGTGACTATTGCAAATGCATTTTTGTTTTTTAAGCAGTAAACTACTCAAGGTTGTGCATTACGACATTTAAAGGGTTTTTCCGCTGTGCATCATGTCTTAACAACAGGTGTTGCATTGCATCGTGTCATTCTCCTGCTGGCCACACAACGCTACTGTACGCTTCCCCGCTGTTCCCTTCTGTGGCATGACACCGTAACCATGGCAACAGAGAAGGAAAGTACGGCAAAAACAATCAGGGAGGAGCTGAGGCTGCAGGTCTGTCACATACAATGTGCACATGCTGTAATGCTGTGTCGCTGGCCTCTGACTGTCAGTAGATGTTACTGTCTGCAGCGAGGACGCTGTTATACCTGGAGAGAGCGAGGCGTTACGTTCCCCTTCAGCTCTTCTGAGCATATCCTGTTCAATCTTACACTGTTAACAACCTCCAAAATGTGCACTTTTTAAAAAAACATTGTAGAGCTTAGAATTAATTAATTGACTCTTTTAATTAATCAGTGTTAAATCAAATTGGAATGGAAGAGGATTTTACTGAATTGCAATACATTTTTATTCCATACATTCAAAATTGTATTGCAATTTCTCCTACTGTATTTCAAATTAAATTAAAATATTTTATATATTTGGCTTCTTTTACTGCCGCAGCCATGCTCTTTTCTTTTATACAAACAGAAGTCATCTTTTAGATTTTGTGGTTTCAGGTAACTGGCAAATTAAGGTAACTTCAAATGCTGAATTTGAAGTGCAAAAGGTGCATGTTTTTATTTGTATTTGAACATATCAATATTAATTCCTTTTATCTTTTTTTATTCAGTTGGCAGGAAAAAAATCCACTTAAAACTTTTTGAAGTGATTTCTAATCATATATTTTTTTGTATAATAATATTTCCTAATACTTTTTTTTTGCATAGCCTGCCCTTGGTTTATTACGTTGGCTGCTAATATTTGTTTGCTTAATTTAGTGCGCAAAAATCCACATACAAACTTGAAGTGTTATATTTATTTCTAATCATATTTGTTTTTAATAATATTTTCAAATCTCATTTCTTTCTTTAGCTTTTGTTTATTCAGTTGGCTGGCAAGGGTTAGGGTTAATTACAATTATTTACTCAATTAAAAAAATGAACGAATGAATCATATTTTTCGGTAATTAATCTAGATTAATCACATATAACATTAAAAGTTTTTAATACAGTTAATCTCTACATTAATGTAGAATAATAATATAAAGGTATCAAACACGTCAGTCTTCACTGCATAAATTCTTAAAAAAAATAGATGAATCCTTATTAAAGCTACAGAAGTTATTCAGTCAAGAGCAGTGAGTGATTTTCAGTGTCTCTTCTGTTGATTATCATTAATGACAGGCATCAGCAGGTTTATTAGGCTGCTGTCACTTTAAGATCTGAAGCACATGACGTGGATCTGATGTACTCACAAGTCTTTACAGTCAATCAAGACTTTATTTAACTCATTTAAGACTGCGCTTACGAGGATACTCGACAAAGCGGGCACTTTGGCATACTTTTGTGTGTTTTTGTCCGTTCAAGCGTGACAGAACTCAGTGCGGCCGGCGCCGAGTCTTGTGAGTGTCTGTCACACAGACAGAGCGGCAGTACAGTTATTTTTTTGCGTCTTATCGCGCTTGAATGGTTTAATAGCAGTTGAATGAATGATAGGGTTATCATTTATAGTGCAGCCAAAGAATGATGGGGAAAAAAACAGATGCTGCGTTAATTGTGTTAGTGGAGAATTCAGGGTGATTGGGACACTTTTCCCAATCACCCTGAATTCACCATATACATTTTTAACATGTTAAATAAACAAATCTTGTGCGTTAACACGCTAATTTTGACAGCCTGATTTTTTTCTAATAATAATTCCTACCATATAATATTTTCTTCATTTCTTTTAGCTTTTATTTATTCAGTTGGCTGCCAAAAAAACACTTCTGGATTATTTTCTTAGTTTGAAGTGCAAAAATCCACATACAAACTTTAACTGTTTTTATATATCTAATAATATACTTATTTCAAACCATATTTCCACATACATGTTTCTCTTCATACCTCCCGTGGTAATTCTTTAGCATGCATGCTAACAGAGGTTTGTCTGATTTGTACAGATGTACAGTCTCGGCTCTGCAGCCCAGAGGCCTCGCTCCGGCTCTTATATACCAGTGTTTTTTCTGCCCACTCTCTGCCCAAACAAACACCCACACACACTCGCTCTGTTTGCCCACATCGCTTGATCGCAGCATAATTTTCTCTTTTCTAGGGCCTTTCAATTACCCAGAATGCTGCAGTCAGTCTCTCCTCCTCCTCCCTAAAGAAATACCTCGTATAACTTCCCTGACAACTTTATCAATGTCCCATTAAATCCCAGCTAAATCATGCATCGCCATTTGGAGGGCCATCTTTTTTTATCCGCTGTGGATTTACGACCCTGCATTCCCCATCTGCCAGCGCTGGTCGTTTTTTATTTGCCCGTCATTGATTTCCAGCTGTGCTTAGTTGTCTCCTTGCATCCCATCCTCTTCCTTTTCCCCCATATTTTGAGATGATTTGCAGAGAAAAATAGCCTGCAGCATGTATGTTTGCACTGGCGGCGTTGTGTGTGTGTGTGTGTGTGCGAGACTTTGATGTGCCTCGTATGTGGGTGGACTGGTTTTTTGCATGTATAATCTTTCATATACAGTAGGTGCATGGCATGGCGAATCGTCTCCTGCCCCCTACAGGGCTAGAACGCACATCTGCATATTGTGAATCATGGCCTGTGATACGATGGAGCTGAACCTGAGAGAGTGAGATGCATCTTGAAACCTCTCCTCATTAACACCCTTCATTGCCCGCAGACACACAGTCACACGGGTGACGCGAGTGTTTCTCCAGATCTCGCCTCGGGCTCAATCAGGATCTCTCCGGCTCGCTCACCTCCTCTGACACTCTCACCGAGTGTTACTTTCCCTCTTTTATGATGTGCATGTGATTTAAATACATTTGATCCTATTCTACACCTCGTTCATTAGTCAGCGTCACTCTTTACTCACTCTTACTCATTACAACATCCTCAAAAGTGTTTTGAATTTCCAGTTTATGCTGGTTACATTTTGCTACGGAAGACTGAAAATCACGAGATTCATAATGTTGCATAAAAATGTGAATGTGAAAATGTGTTATTGGAATAGTTTGTGTTTACAGATCATGTTATAAATTAATTATGCAGTGATAGTTTGTTTGGGACGTTCATTTACACAAATGTTCTTGCAAACTGCTCTGAAACTCCTAAAAAAACTATAAGTGGGGTGGGATATAACTATTTTTGCTCTCGTTTGGTGTGTTCACACTTGTAGTTCGGTTCTTTTGGTCTGGACCAAAAAAGAAAATGACACATTAAGGATGTGTTCACACTTGGCATGTTTGGTTGGATTAAAACGAACTCTGGTGCGTTTACTCTGTTAGTGCGGTTCATTTGAATAAGAGTGAACGATGCCATCTGAACCCTGGTGCCACCGGGCCGAGACGCTGAAAAGGGTCTCAGTTCTCTTCCAAATGAACTCTGGTGCGATTCGAATCACAATGTCACAAGACAAAATGCTCAATCACACCTGTTTTTTCTCGCCATAGTCGTGATGTTGCCCATCACAGTTCAGTAGAGGCTTCAGATCCGCGTTTCCTCGCAGCAGATCTTCATGTGTGTGTGTGACGGAGGGATTCCTGACGCTGTTCTGACTCCTTTACACATTTTATAAGCTCTCCACGAGTTCTCAGCTGGTCTAAATATCATCATATGTATCTACACTGCAAAAAATGCTTTTCTTACTTAGTATTTTTGTCTTGTTTCCAGTCCAATTATCAAAAAGATTCGTAAATCAAGATGCATTTACTGAAGTAATAAAATGCCATAAGATATTATGTCTTGTTTTCTGGAGAAATAAAATCAAAATTAAGTGAGTTTTTGCTTAAAACAAGCAAAATTATCAGTCAATGGGGAAAAAAATAATAATCTTGTTTCTGTTTGAATTAACATTCTTCTTCTTACTCCATGGACAGATAATTTAGCTTGTTTTAAGCAAAAACTCACTTAATTTTGATTAACTCCCCCGGAAAACAAGACATAATATCTTATCTAATTTTACTTATCTAGTAAATGCATCTTGATTTAAGAATTTTTAGATATTTGGACTGTAAACCAGACAAAAATACTAAGTAAGAAAAGCATTTTTTTGCAGTGTACACACATACAACGAGCAACTGTAGTCCAGCACACAGCATTGTTTTGGATGTTCGGTAAGTTCTGTTGTGAAATATGCATGTTTTTTTTGTGTTTTTTTGTCCGGACCAAACTAACCAAGTGAACCGAACTACAAGTGCTGGTTCGTTTATCATTCACTCTGTCATTTTATGATGTAACTTTCAGAACATCCAAAACAATGCTGTGTGCTGGACTAAACACACTCGTTGCATGTGTGTACATACAGTATGATGGTATTTTTACCAGCTGAGAACACATGAACCGCTAATAAAATGTGTAAGAGTCAAAACAGTGCCAGAATTTCCTCCGTCACACACACACACACACACACACACACACACACACTGTCCTATCTAGGGTCGCATCTTGTGACATCATGTCCTGTTTTTGGTTCGTTAGATGTCTTTGGTCTGTGTTGCGTTCGAACCACACCAGAGTTTGTTTGGAAGCGGACCGGGAACCACCTTTTCTCGGTCTGCTTGTTTGGTGCACAGCAGGGTTCAGATGGCAGCGTTCACGCTTATTCAAATGAACCGCACTAACAGAGCAATCGCACCTGAGTTCGTATTAATCGAAAAACCGCCAAGTGTGAACACAGCCTTCATGACGAGACAATTAGCAGCATCTTTGCATCATCTCTTCACTCTTCAGCTCTCCGTCACACCTGTTGCTGCACGTAAGGTTAACACTGGCTCATTGATTACCTGTAAGTTAGGGGACATGCATAAATGTAAGGCTGAGAAATATTGAGGTTTTCTATAATATTGAGTCTGGTCTTAATTTCCGAGCATGACTCCTGCGTTGTCCTTTCTCTCTCTTTCTATCTGCATCTCATCCCTTCGGAACGCCTCCATCTGTAACGCAGAAGTCACTATAGTCACCATCCTCTTGCCATCTAGACCGTGTCTAACACGCCAACCTCCCTCATGCAAAATTTACATTAAAAGCAGGAAGCCCTCTAGAGATACCAGCACCTCTTTCAACCCGTGTCTCTGACACCAGCATGTCTGAGCGGCAGATTAAACTAATTCTCTCTAGTTCCTCTGCAATTTCTGCGAAAATCAGAGGTCTAATCCTGGGACAGAGAGAGAGAATAGTCTCAGCCGTTTTGATCAGCCTTCGCCACGTTTTTGGGTTCTGTTAGATGCATGATGGGAATGTCCATGTGGGTTTTTCTGAAGACATGCCTGAGGCCTGAGATTGTCTGGAGCCTTCAGGGGAAAAACAAGGTAAAAGAATAATTTATATGAGTTTGCAGACAAACTCATGTAATATGAATGCATCAGTTTGACAAGATTTAAAGAAGGGTTGCGACTCACCTAAGCCACAGAGGTCCACAGATTTGACGGCAGGTCAGTGTGGATGATGAGAATATTAGATAAATTATTCAAGTCTTTATTACTCTCAGAGGGCTGTGTAAGTCCCTCAGGAATCAGAGGCTTGTGAGACCTCTGAGATGTTCTCGACAGTAGACCCGGGGACATTCATTACTTCCAAGCCTTCTCCTGTAGATAAACAGCCATTTGTCACTGCAGACTTTCATGAACGGAGGTGTCTCAAGAGTCGGCTGGGAGGTTGTGCGTGGAAGCCAAAGAAAACAGAATGGGATCTATTTATCAAGCCAGCCTGCTCTGTTTACCATCTGTGATGAACAACTCTGAGCCAAAGTACCTGCAGTTTCCCATTTCCAATAAGCATCTAAGCTGGGAAGGTGGCAGGGAAGCCTGTCTAGACCGCCAAACCCAGCAGATGAATAACTATACGTACACGTGAACTACACACAGTCCCTCGGTCTCACGCCCTCTCAGTCTGCCTCATTTTAAAGCACAAACTATATTACGGTCGTCTGGGACTCTCCAAGTAGATATAGCTAACTGCTATATAGTTCGCGTTCTCGAGCCAATAAACACCATTGTCGTGTAAATGAACGGCCAGAACGCTTTTTAAAAGATTTCTGTTTTCAGTTAAAACGGTGTTGTGTTAGCGGCCCCTAGTTAATAACTAATGATCTTTGCAACGGAAGTGAATCAATCAAAAACCCTGGTGTAGGGTTAGGGGTTGGTATATGTTGTAGCGTTGTGTAGGAAATAGGGGTTGAAGGACTTCAGATTTGAAGTCGAGTCGATGTTGATGTCATTAATGAACAAATAAGCCGGAACCTCGAGCTGAGACTCGAACACGGGTTGCCTTGTGCACAGACATGACACATGACACAGCGCTGCCCAGAAGGCTAGTGTTATTTCTTTATATTACAGAGTGAATAGATTGCCCTCTAGTGATCATTCTTGTGGTGCCATCTACTAATCAATGTTGTCCTGGAATAATTTTCCAGATATCAAAGGTGCAGTGTGTAATTTTTAGCAGCAACTAGTGGTGAGGTTGCAAATCAACCAACAGAAGTTACGGTGGCCGACAGGAAGTGATGTCGTCGTCTGAGACAGCAGAGAGTAGCCAGTTAAGCAATGAGTTTTCTTTGGAAAGATAAATTAAGAAATTGTATATTTACTTAATTATTCAGTAAAGCGATATGTTATTGCGAATATTATTGTTCATCATTGTGTCAGTGTTTTATTCGCTGACTTTATCTAGCTTCTTTCCACGAAGAACAACATAGTGATGAAACGCGCTTGTCCTTTTGGGGCCACTGTAGAAACACTGCGGCGCAAAATGGCTATTTCAATCTAATTCATTGAATGTAATTTCAATGCACCTGAGGTGTATGTAGATAGAAGTGGCTCATTCAAAGGTAATAAAAACACCACTGAAAACATAGTTATTTGTATTATATTGCATCTCTGTCAACAGATCCTCCTAAATATTACACAATGCACCTTTAACAGCTCCCATGAATGGCTCAAAGAAGCATGCGTCCAGAACTGCAAATGCTAACGGATTGCTTTCTCTATTCATTTTATGGCACAGCACAGCACTGTGGGTAAAGCTAAAGCAAAGACCAGCACCCGTGAGAGCAGTCATGGTGATGGTGTGTTCACTGAGAATACTGTAATACTTTTCTCCCATTTTTATACGAGGCGCTAGGAGCCAGCTTTTACGTCTCCCTTCGGAAGCGCTCGGGGTCCAAACAGTTTGTTTTGACATAACAAGGCCGACCCAGCATGCTCTTGCTTTATTACGAATCAGCAGTCCACTGTAAGCCAACTTCAACACAGCTGATGTCCTGCGGCGGCGGCTCCTCAGGACTTCAGTGCATCTGAGTTGGCGAAGTTCAGTGGGTAAATGTGGATGCCAAATGAAGAAACACTTTGCAATCTATTCACTCCGTTGGTTTGCTTTGGTACGTACATGCTCGCAGTCGGCCTCGGTTATATATACAAACGTGGCAGACACACAGGCAGACTTCATTTTTAGTGCACAAGGAACATGGTGGATAAGAGCCTCATTCAATTTGACAGAAACAGGGATGTTTTAAAGTTTTATATTATTAGCGGCTTCCCTGCAGCTGCTCTGATAGCACGGCCTCATGCTGCGAGGTATTTATAGTGAGTTTCACTGTGCTACTTGAGATTCTGTCAGTTTTGCTCCCTCACATTCATTAACAGTGTCAGCCATTTTTTTCAATCGCATGACATTAGCATGAGCTGATAATGTAGCTTTTCCTGTTACAAGCTACTTTTTCCTCTTTAAAAAATGTTTTTGTCTCTCTCTCTTTCTCTCCCTCTTTCAATATTCAAGTAGCTTTATTTATGTACATATACTTTACAATTGTAGTGTATCACAGTTTCCACAAAAATATGAAGCAGGACAACTGTTTTAAACATTGAAGACTGGAGTAATGATGCTGAAAATTCAGCTTTGTGTAACAGGAATAAATTACATTTAAAAAAAAAATATTACAGTAGAAAACTGTAATATTTTAATGTTCAAGTGCTATCAAATTGATTATTATGATTAATCGCATCTAACGTAAGTTTGTATGTGTGTGTATGTATGTATGTGTATATACTGTGTATGTGTGTATATATATATATATATATATATATATATATATGTATGTATATATGTGTGTATGTGTGTATGTGTGTATAAATGTGTATATATGTATATGTATGTGTGTATATAGATACATACTTTTCATTCTGTTATACCCTTTTTAATATAACAGAATCAAAAACAGGAGTGAACAGCATTTTACAAAATGTTTCACTACAAACAAGATGATATTTCATATGTACATATGTGTGTGTGTGTGTGTGTGTGTGTGTGTGTATATATATATATTTATTATTATTATTATTATTATTTTACTTTTTACTTTAACTCTTTTAGTAACATTTAGTAAAATGCTGTTCACTCCTGTTTTTGATTCTGTTATATTAAAAAGGGTGTTATAAGTTACATGTAAGTGTACTTCAGGTGTAGTGAACTACTTTAAATTGTGATTAGCCAGTAACTTAGCAAGAGACAGTTTCTAGGTATCCTCCTCAGCACTGCATATATTTATGTGGTAGTACTATGCTACTTGTAACCTCATTTATTCACATATTCTCATATATTTTACTCATATATTCACATCCCTACAAGTGTGCAGCGAGTCCATGAGGCCTTGCAGCACTGAAGCGAGTGGGTGTCTGTGTTCCCAAGGAAACGAGCAACATGGAAACACACCAGCTGAACCTTACCGGACTGTGGTGTGAGATATAAACCCTATCAGGGTGTCTTCTACTGTATATCTATATAGGACTGATTGTCTATGCGACCCAGTTTTCCTGTTATTCCATTCATATCCTTGGGTTTATTTCTGTGTTTAAGTGCACTTATAGCAAACAATGCTTAAGATATCGTTATCTTCCTAAAATAATTGCCTAAGTCATTTGATCATCAAAATGACTTGGGCAATTATTTTAGGCAGGTGACGATATGTTCCTCCGCCCATCTAATGTCTTGTTAAAGCGACTGAGGATCAAATTGATGCCTCACGTTGAGAATTAATGACTTCAGACCGTGTGTGTGTGCGTGCGTGTGTGTGTGTATGTGTGTGTGTACGCCTCTTAAAGGAACACGCCGACTTTTTGGGACTTTAGCTTATTCACCGTATCCCCCAGAGTTAGATAAGTCCACACATACCCTTCTCATCTCCGTGCGTGCCGTAACTCTGTCTGACGCACCCACCGCTAGCCTAGCTTAGCTAGCATACTCATGTGACCTTGTTATTTGGACACGCTGTGACTATACAAATCACAACATGTAAATTGGAAAATGTTGGTGTTATTTTGTCACATAATGGGAGCAGTATGCTAGCAGTCTTTGTGCTAAGCTAGGCTAGCGGTTTGTGCATCAGACAGAGTTACGGCACGCACGGAGATGAGAAGGGTATGTATGGACTTATCTAACTCTGGGGGATACGGTGAATAAGCTAACGAATGAAATGTCGACCCAGGACGAGCTACAGGACTGTGAAAACTTGAGGTTGAGTAAATGACAGAATTTTTCATTTTTGGGTGTATTATCCCTTTAAGAAGGAAAACATCTACTATGTGGCCCAGAACACTGGAAAAAATGTTGCTTCATATTTAGATGTAAAAACTTTACCACTGACACTGACAGAAGTACATATACTTCTCAGTGTCATTTTAGTGCTTTAGTGTGTGTTGTGGTCTTACATGCAGAGGATTCTGGGATCAAAGCTGTAGCGCTCGGAGAGACGCTCGTCTTTGATGCCCTTTACTGATCAAATGAGTTTTGATGGTATTGATCAGGCTCCATGAGATGAGCAGATTGTATAATTTATGGGTAAAAAGAAGGAAATAAACGCTCCGGGCTGATTCAAAACTGTATACTGCAATTTCGTTGGGGAGTAACTAACTAAAAAATAGCACAACACAAGTTTATTTGTGTTCAAAGGTGTAGTTTTACCAGTAACTATCTAGGAGTTCATTTTAGTCAATTGATTTGTTCATTCAAAAGTCACCACCAGTTCCTGTGCAGCATTTTGTCTTTTTTTATGTGTGCGTCTCAAAAGATTTAGTAAAATGGTGCTGTTTGTCAGGCTCCATTATATAATATAGATTCAAGTGTGTTTTATTAGTTGTATATTGTGTAAATATATCTAAGATTAATGCCGATTCAAATTAATCTTGAGCCTGATAAAATACTCCTCTAATTGAGAAGAGAAATCATATCATGGATATTTACAGTGGCACTGATAGTTAAATATCTGAATGTAGCTGTAGTGTTTGACTAGTTTAACCACTAAGTTATGAGAAGCTTGAAGCATGAAATTGTTATTTATTTGATAAATATCACTGGTTGCTCTAATTGGTCATAAAAATGACAACAAATGCCCCCATATGAAGTGACCCCAAGAAGAACTGGAACAATTAAGCCACGTAAGTTTTCAGACATCTTTAAGTGTGACTTTAGTGTATTTTAGGGTCACTGATGTGTATTGCATGTGAATCTCTGCATTCGGCAGCTCATTAGAGGAGAGTATCTGCAGCGTTTATGATCTCAAACTTTGCATTCGAGTCTCTGTAGAGTTGCTGGAGCTATTTTGCAGCACATTGACGCCTAATGGACATTTCTTGAGCAGTGACGTCTGTACTATTGCCTGCTAATGGCTGCATTTGGGAGCTAATAATGGTAAACATTTTAAGGCCAAGCAGAAAAGCATTCGTGTGCAGTTTTCCTTCGAGGTCGTCAATAGTCCAAGTTATTTCTCATTGCTCATTAGGTTTTTATGTTCAAGAGTTAAGAAGCAATATTGTTAGTTACAAATGTGTTTTTTTCAGTTATTTCCCGTGGCTTTTTGGGCAGAAATATTTAAATAATGTTTTTGCAGGAATTAGCTTGTGTTTTTCCAACAGTCCAGTGCAGTTTTTTTCTTTTTCTTGGCACGGAGATTAACTTGTAATAAAGCTATTAATTTTTCATGCATTGCTGAATTTCCTGCCACTTCCGTGGGGTTTACAAACACTAGGCAAAATGTACAACTTTCAAGATGACTAAAATGCTTTTTAATGTGAGTTGACACCCTGTTTCATTTAGGTCAGGTGTGTCTTTCATTTAGTTTCCTAAGTTATTCATGTAACCCTATTAAGGGTGCAGGACTGGCTTGTGTTTAATGTCTCTGAACATGCAGTTTTATGGTTTGACAGGGAAGGTCAGTCATGGAGGATGGTGTATAATATAATTAGCCATATTTGACCATATATATTCTATTTAAACTTAAACTTGCATGTTGAAAAGGTAAAGCATGTAATTTATATGCCACTAATTACACCAGACAGTGTATTTGAAAATCTAGTAGGTCATGTGAGTCTCTTTGAGACAAGTCATTTGAGTCGGCGGCCATCTTTGAAAAGCCTCATCCAGTCATGCAAGAACTATATCTTTGAATGGGGAAACATCAAATTCTCCAAAGCTGTTCACCAAGCTCACTGTTAAATGTAATATTTGAAACAACCAATGAAATATGTCTCTTAAATTTAGTTGCTCAAACCATGACAGAAAAAGCCATTTTTCAGGCTAGACCAGGCAATGCACAACACAATGTATTAACAATGTAGAGTTCAACATCACCCGCCTATACTTTTTCAGTGGTGTTGGTTGCAGAATTAATTTTTTCATTCATTTCTCCCATATAGGGATTTAAAAGAAAAAAACTTTGTTAAAGCATTATAAGACATGAACCAAGCCAATCAGCTACGAGGTGAATTGTAACATTACAAACTTAGATTTGAAGCAAAAAAAGTATTTGAAAATCGGACAAAAATACACAAGACTTTTAAAACTAAGTTGAAAATGTTGGCTGACGTCTTCAGCCGAAGCAAATATCATCGATCACAGTAGAGCTGTCTTTAAAGGTTTATAAGTTATCAGTAAAAATTAATCCCTATGGAGAACATGAATGGGGGTTTTACATCTGGAACCCGACTGTTGCACTCAGAGTTTGATTGACAGGCGATCTGACCAATCATAACGCGTCGCCAAATCCACCATTTTGTCCGTCAAACAAACCAGACAGTCCCAGGAGTTAGTAGATTAACATCGATGGACTTTAACTTGAAAAATGGTGTGTATTGATGTCTTTCCGAGGTTGAAACAACATACCTACTGAAGTTCATTCATGTTTAGTTCATGCAATAACTAGGAAGAGATGATCGGCTCATGTGCCGCTTGAACTGAGGCGCTAAAGCGTTCTGTCACGACACATTAAAGCCACCAAACTTTCTTTAACAATGACAATTTGAAAGCTTGAGACTGTTTCATCCTAAAAGTAACCTGCTCGTTTTATCCGATGTATTCTCCCATGCAGATTGCACTTTCTCCCATTCAGTATGAGTACACCATCTATCTATATATAAAGTCTTTGGCATTACATTTGCATACTTTGCACAATATTTATAATGCATACTGCAGAAATGGTCATATGTAATGGGATGAGTAGAAATCTAGAATGCTATTCTGAGCATAGCCTGTTTTATTAAAGATATGAAATTGCTATATGGCTTCAGCAACAAATCAATTATATACATGCATAAATATAAATCCTGATGTTTTTAAATAAGCATAAAAAACTGGAGGAACAACACAATGAAAACTGCATTCTGACTGCTTGTTTTTTCAAGAGAAAGTGTAGCGCAATTCAGTGGCATGCAAATTAGTTAATAAATTAACACATCTCATTGCATATGCAGCTGGGTTAATTAAATTCAGATTTACAAGGTTGTTTCTGACTGATGGATAGAGGGACGGAGCGTCTCTTCAAATATTGATAAGGGCCGTGTTTTCAGTCTTATATAATTACAGAGGACTTTTACTCTGTGTAATAACCTCGCTGTGATTCCTAGATGAGCTCAGGATGTTTATTGATTTCAAATGCCTTGATACACATAAATTAAGCTTTGATGTTCGTTCAGACCTGCCGGAGTCTGGAAGTGTAGTCCAGTAGCTGGTCTTAAAGGGATCATTTTCGCCCCGTGTCTGGGGTTCCCAAACATTTTTGTCAGCCAGATGTAAAATATTTTCTTGTCCCCCTGAAATTGTAAATTTAATATTTCAATAATTGAATGACACAATCACATTTTCACTGTTCTCTGGTGTCAGTTAATGGTCACATGACATGCAAAAATTAGATACAATATTTAATATTTTTTTAGTGTTTTATTTAGACTTTGTAGCTGGACCACATTACATTTACACTGGTGTTTTAGGAACCCAATTACTATAAATGGCCTAAAAAAGTTATTATATATATATGATATATATGAAAAATAATTTATAAAATAGTATATTTATTATTATTATGTTTAACTCTAAAAATATGAATGTTGTAAATGACAATCATCCTGTAAATTATGAATATTTGATGATGATAATCATTTTTATTTTACATTATAAGTTACATTGCTAATATTTATGTCTTAAATTCTTCACTTTTTAATCCAGTATGACTTTCTTTCTTCTGAGGACAAAAAATATATATATTTAAAAAAAGGAAGTATCCCTTTAAAGAATGCAATTGCATAATTAAGCTGATTTATCATTATGTTGAATGTTAGAATGTGTAAATAGACCAATGTTTTACCTTTATGTTATTTATTTTATTGTCCCAAAGTCCTAAAATGGTCTTGAATTGTATAGTTCAATTTCAATTTATTTATAAAGCACACAATAAAACAATATAGTTGACCACAATGCTTTACAAAGAAATGAAAATAAAAATATTATAAAAATAAGGTGGTGAAATTGTTACTCAAGCTGTGTTTTGATGGCTTTAAATGGGATGTAAGCTCTTTCCTAGATGCTAGAAGTCTCTAGATTCATCTTTAAAGCACCTTTGCACCTAATTTAACATCTAAAACAGAAATAAACACATCTATATAAGTCCTTATAAGACCTCAGACCCGTGTCCAGTTCATGGAGGCTGCAGGTACAGTCAGAGAGGAATTCACATCTGAAATAGTACACATCCAAAAACGCCTTTCATTTCTGCGCAGAAGCCTCCACATTTGACACAGCGTTTTACCATGAGGCCTTGGCGAGTGTCTCCACATCACAGAGATAAAAGTCTGCCTCGCTCTTTGATGTGAAATGTCAAAGAAACCTCTATAAGGGCCGCAGGTGATTCAGCCCCGGGCTCTATTTACACAAAATGCCACGATAACTCCAGTGCAAATTGTACCACTCGGAGCATTTGCCATGAATCACTCTCATCGGGGTGTAAAAATCAGTGACAAAGGCATGAAGTATTCCCCATAGTAATAACAGTTTGTGTCAGGAGTAAATGGACTCATTGTGTGCTGATGTACGGCTGTCTGCGACGGACAGATTGCCGTGAAGGGAAATCTGCGTGAGCTTTCAGTGAAATTCTCTTCATTGCATTTTACTTTCAAAAGTGATTTGATAGTTCACAAAAAAAAAGAGAATTCTGTCATTATTTATTCGCCTTCATGTCATTTCAGCCCGTATACTGTTATTTTTTTTTACCACAAAAAGAGAGTTTTCGTGTCCAAAAAGGTACATTTACATTTACATTTAGTCATTTAGCAGACGCTTTTGTCCAAAGCGACTTACAAATTGGGACTAAATTAAGCAAGTCATCGTGAAGAGGCAAAAAACAAGGCAAGAAGTGCTCAAAATACGAAGTTCAGGCATTATTCAGAGTAGCATAAGCCCGATAAGCGAGATTTAAAAAAAAAAATTTTTTTTTATTTTTTTATGAGGTTAAGTGCTCACGGAAGAGAAGAGTTTTTAGCTCTTTTTGGAATGTTGTCATGGATTCTGCATTCCGGATGCCGGTGGGGGAGATCATTCCACCAGCATGGAACTGTGAATGAGAATGTTCTGGAAAGTGATTTTTTGGCTCTCTGTGATGGAACCACGAGACGTCGCTCGTTGACCGATCGAAGGCTTCTGGTAGGGATGTAGACTTGTAGGAGTGAGTGAAAATAGGACGGAGCTGAGCCTGTGATAGTTCTGTAAGCAAGCGTCAGTGCCTTGAACTTGATGCGAGCAGAGAGAGGTAGCCAGTGCAGAGAGATGAACAGAGGAGTGACGTGGGCCCTCTTGGGCTCGTTGAAGACAAGACGAGCTACGGTACAAAAACAGTAGTTCATATGAATCGTGCTATATATATTCCACATCATCTGAAGTTCAGTGTGAGGAACAGACTCAAATTTAGTTATTTGCTGAAAATCTTCCATTGCATATTAAAAGCTGCAGGTTGCAAGGGTTCCTTTTGGTGAATGAAAGTACCAGAATGTGTTCGGTCAGTGCTTTTTGGCACCATGATGTGCTGTTTTTATCTTTTGTCTTATACTTGTGCTGCAAATATTGTTGGCTCTTGTGATATATTGCTTGTGATATTTCTTATCTGTAAGTCTCTTTGTATTAAAGCATCTTCTAAATGGTTAAACGTAAATGTTTTTCTCGGCTTCTTGCACTATAAGTGCTGCAGTTTGGAAGATGATGTGTTAAAAGTTAAAAATGAATGAGAAAAAGCTTGTGAAAAGTGGGCGTTAAATGCCATAATATTCATGTTTGGAGGAGAATACTTTTATTTTTAATATGCATTTCATTTTTATTTCTAATAATTAACGTAACTTTTATTTATATAATTCTGTCAAAGGAATAAAACAAAGTAATTAGTGACTGCTTTATTTATATAATTCTCAATTTATTAGGAATAAAAAAATTTTTATAAAAAAATTATAAAAAAAAGTAAAATTTTGGCAGCTGCTATAAAAAGTACATTCCCGACCATGTTTGAGTGCCACCCATTAAAAAGCACTATAGTTGCATTGTTATTTCTTTGATTCTAATAGACGCTGTGTTTAGTGAGCTCACACAGAACACCGGAGGAACCGGTACGGCAGGACACAGGGTTCAAATTGGCAATTTCTCGCTCACAAATGACTTCCACCTGCTCTGTTCTCACTGTTCGTTCTCTCTGACTCGTAATGTCTCACAAGCACGTGATTTTACAAAGTCTGAAAGCAGTTAATGCTTTGCATTCTTATCTTATGATTCATTTTATATTGCAAATAATATTATCATAGCAATTTTAATAAAAAGTTAGAATATAAGCCAAGTCAGAATATAGCTGGTGCTTCTGTACTGCAAGGAAAAAGCTGTTTTCCATTATATAAATGGCCCCGTTAAGACGTAAAACAAGTAAACTTTGAGGAGGATCATATTGTGCAGTTAACACTCAGGCGAAAAGTAGGTCTAAATATTTAATGTGTGGAGTCCATTAAGTGTTTTTCTTGTTCCACTGACTCTCAGTGTTGTGTACTGGCGGAGGGCATCTGTGTGGCTTCTATTGGCCGTCAGAGGAGTGTGGTCTTTCATCAGCCAAAGGCCTGCTGTCCCGTTGGCCACATTAAGAACAGGCCGACTCAACAGAATGGACTCTACTAAGCTCTGCCATTCGATCATGTGCCACACTGACTGGCGCCGGTCCCGGCTATCAGTGCCTGAAGTGGCCAGATGCCAGTGCAAGCTTCATACACACTAGGCCTGACACCATACCAGGAATAGTGAGATGTTGTGATTCCCCAAAACCACAGCAGTGAATAATATGCCAATGAACACATGAGAAGTTAAAGATTATAGATATTTACTTGTTGTTTAGGCTTCAGCTATTTCTCAATTAAGCAATGCTTTTTCAAATTATGTTTTAAATGTATGATTTATGTCTATTTCTGCAGCAGCAGCATTTCTTACATGCTCACATCAGTGTGTCTGTGTATCTATTAGCAGTAGCAAGTCCATTCTTCCTCTGCATCAGCAATAACAAACCGCCATACCAACCCAAATACCAGGGCCGTCGAATTTTAAAGATTTCTTTTTTTCTTTTCTTTTTTTCACAGCGTTGACCGTTGCAACCAATCACAGACAAACTGTCTGTTGAGCACAAGAATGCATTGGCCAATCAAAGGCGTTTAAATTAGTCAGCACACGCTCACTGAGATTCTGCAGTCAGATCTTGCTCTCATAAACAAGTGCAGATATGATGCACTGTAAGTAAGAGATTCATTGTGCAGTGTAGACGGCTTCATTGATCATAACGGGAGTTTTTGCGAGACTTTCATGTCCCCACCAATGTCAAAATCGAACCTACGCCCTTGCCAAATACATTAACATGACCATATTCATGTAGTTAAAGGGGTGGTTGATTATGATTTCACTTTTTTAACTTTAGTTAGTGTGTAATGTTGCTGTTTGAGCATAAACAACATCTGCAAAGTTATGACACTCAAAGTTCAAATCAAAGGGAGATATTTGCTTTTACAGACATCGCTTTTTAAGGACTACAACAAACGGCTGGAAGGGACTACAATGAGCGTCTTCATGGGTTAGTGACATCACCAACCCTAAAATTTACATAAACTCTGCTTTATAGATTATCATGACAGAATGTGCTAATCAAAGACTAGAAGATAGTTAACTCCACATCAGCTACATAAATTCATCAACTAACCATTCAGAATTGTCCTGTTGTCACTTCATAAGTCTCTCCATCTTTGTCCGACTCCGGTTAAAAAAACAAAAAAAACATAACAGTTTCTGAAATTTTCCGTGTGTCTATGTGAGGCAATCAGAGCTGCTAACACACATGAGCTCTTGTAGCTCCGCCCCCTGTGCTGGGAGCAGCAGCTCATTTGCATTTAAAGGGCCAGACACAAAAACAGCGTGTTTTTGCTCACCCTCAAAAAGTTACAATTTTAACATGCTATAAATAAATATCTGTGGGGTATTTTGAGCTAAAACTTCACACACACACTCCAGGGACATCACAGACTTATTTTACGTCTTTTGAAAAGGGCATTAAAGCACCCCTTTAATATGAAGTGCTTGAGTGATTCACTACTGAAAAGTGTAGTTTAGCAGAATCACCACTTTATAAGTTAGTTATTTCCACACCCAGAGGCTTGTCATAGTCACATCATAAATCTCTCTCCACAGCAGTTGTTTTCTGGAATAGCATCACGGCCACTAATTGCTTCATAAGTATGACATATTAAAGGATCCTTAAGCAAACAGCATGATGTGATTAAATGCTCTCTGTAGCCGAGGGCACCGTGGCCCTTCTCGCTCATCGCTCCCCTGTGGCTGCTTCAGGCATGAAACTGCTCAGAAATGTTTGCGTCGTCTTGCAGTGCGATGCCCCCACCCCTGCCCGACCCGTTTTAATGGCCTCCCTGCGCGTGAATTATTCATGAGGTCTTTAAGTAAGAGACTGGCCATGGTGTCGTTGGATACCATGAGGCCTGTTGGCATGAGTGATGTGGAGTTTCTAATGATCAAGTTGGGAGTCGGTGCCACAGGACTCCATGAAGTGACAGAGGAGAAAGTATTTCTGTCTCGCTCCGTGTGTAGTTTCTGCACCAGTAGTATCACCAGATGAAATTGCATGCAGGTTTTCATCAGGCCGGTTTCTCGAAAGCTTCCTGTCTGCCATTAGTTGGAAAAATGTTTTGGTTTTATTCAACATGATTTGCTGTTACCAGAATTAGAGCCAGATGGTTGGAGGTTTAAGCCACCCAGACCTTGACATTATGCATGCTAACAATGTAATCAATAGGAAATACTTAAGATCATTTTGGTTTCCTTTTAGAAACTACAGCATGTGAACCCTGGGAATAACTCATTAAAAGTAGCAGTGCTACTAAACTAACTAGCCTACCTTTAAGCGTTGTCTGACAGTATATAAACGTTATTTTAAAAATGCTGCTTTTCAGGAACAAGCGAACAGCAGTGTTGCATGTCCAAATGCTCCATTGCTGTTGTGTTGCATTGTATTGTACTTGCAACTTTGCAACTGAGCAAGTTGGAGCAATAATCATTCAAAATCAAAGCGTTGTATTGAGTTGTTTCGTTTGTACGGTTCATTTTAATGAACTCATTGAAACTATATAAACTATATATACTCATATAACTATGTTTAGCACCGTAATATGTTTATTTTTATTAGTTTTGTGTAAAGTTATGTGTAATATACATAGGCGTCGATTTCAGGGGGGACGGGGGGACGCGTACCCACCAGATTTCGTCATGAGTCATTTTGTACCCACCACTTTTAACTTCCGTCACTATTAATTTGAATTTTGGTTCGATTTTTTTTTTTTTTATTTATTTTTTTTACCGTTTTCAGTGTTTATGAGGAGCAATATGAGAGAGAAATTTGGTAATCATTGTCTACCCAACAAAAAAACATTATAATATTCATTTTATTTTATTTTTCGTGTTCGCATTTATGAGGGAAAAAACAACGTGTCAGTTCTCAGGTACGGACGTGAGCGCTCTGAAAGCGGCACTAAAACTGCTTTAAAACTTTCACAGAGACCTCAAACAGAACAGCTGCCTTTCTTTAAATTGAATTTCGTTTTGTTTTAATTATATCTTAATTTTAATAAATGTTTCATGAACCAATTGCCTGGATTTAATAAGTAAATATAGCAGAATCACGACATGGAGGCGCCGGCGAGTGAACTGGAGTTCGTCTTATAAATGAACCGAAACTCAGCGTATAATGCACATTCACATTCACAGCGTATTTAGACACATTTAGACGCATTCATAATCATTGTGGCGTCACCACTTTTGAATAAGAAGCAAAAACTCGTCAAAAACGCGCACACACTCAAACCACCTGACTGCACATCACATTTTTGACTTTATTGATTCTGCTTTTATTCGTAATGCAATGGACCAGTCAACATGACATAAATTAATCCTTAAAGGATGGGACTTTATGGGACAATTGCACAAAAAGAATAAATAGCCTAACTTGGCCTACCGGTCCGTAGCCTATTTTATAAGTCGCTCCGGAGTAGTATATCAGTCAAAAAATGCGCCACAAGGAAGAAAAAAAACATATAAAGAGTTTGGTTCCAAAACGCGATAAACGCCATTTAAAAAAAAATTGAGTTCCCGCAAAAATCAGTATTGTATAGGGTCGGTATTGAAAAGCCGTGTTATTCTCTCATGTTTTCTCCCTTTCTTTCCAAACCGCGACAAAACGCCAGTCTCCTTTCTCTGCAGAATGCGATAAATCCGCTCAACCAATCACAGCGCACCATTCCACGCATTGTAAACAGTAACGGCGGCGCTCTGAATACACCCGGCATCCTAGTTTTTCCTATCTACTTTGTACTTTTTGATCAACAATCAAACAAAAATGTGTATAATTTTGACGGCATTGATGAACCTGTGGTGGTTTCTGCGGTAGGGAAGAAACGTAAGCCATCGAAATCTAATCATTTACGTGAGGAGATTAAGAAGACGAGGCACGCGGGAGGAGCAAAAATGCCGGCTGTTGTTTGTTCTCAAACGACAGGACATCTTTTGGGATCTGGAAGATCCTGGGGATCTTTTGAAAAACTTTCAATTGTTTTACTCAAAGTCAACAAAAACCGAGCAGGACCAAGCCATTTTACAGATGATCGCTGTCAAAAAAGTTCAGGAGGTATTTCCTAGCGATGGCTGATTGTATGTATTTTTAGTCCAGTGCCTGTAATAAGATATTGACCGAGTTCAGAGGCTGTCATATGTGGACTTATTTTGTTGTGTATTTTCAACAGTTTCAATATGAAAAATAACTTTTATATTGATTCAATGGATTAATTGCATTTTGAAAAAAAAGTGTCATGAATTTATTGCATTTTGGGGAAAAAATTATCAGTTTTTATAATAAATCTTTGAAATCAAAATCTGGATTTGATTTTTTTTTTTTTTATTATAACCTAAAGATGCTATGTGAAAGTTTGAAACAGAAAATAGTGGTTTTCATCTTGCCACATTCTTGGTAAAGAAAACACATTTTTACTCAAATTAATCAATGGATTTATCGCGTTTTGGAACCAAACTCTTATAGCCTAAGTCGCACTGGACTAAGTCGAATTTATTTAGAAATTTATTTCACAAAACAAACAAAAAAAAAGGTTACAGACAGTTCTCCTATGGACTTGAGCGCTCTAAAGCGGCACTAAAAGAATGTTTTAAAACTTTCACAGAGACCTCAAACTGAAAGCACAAAGCCTGTCTTTAAATTTAATTTCGTTTTGTATTAATTGTATCTTAATTTTAATCGATGTTTCTTCAACCAATTGTCTGGAATTAATCAATAAAAAGTAAATATAGGCTATTAGAAAATAGATAATCAGGATACAGAGGCGCTGGCGAACCTGGAGCTCGTCTCATAAATGAACCGAAACTCAGCGTAGGCCTATAAGGTAGCCTATTGCCTCACAGACCTGAGACATATATATATAGCTTGAAATGTCTACTCTTTAGCAGAACAATTCAAAACGAAAGAAAACAGACTGCGCTGCTTATGTAATCCGTATGAAATGTGCATTACTCTCTGGCGCCGCGAAGATCGCGAGTCGTCAACTTCATCTGTCTAGCCGACAGACACTGACATAAAAAATAACTGTTTTATTAGAAAGCAATTAAAATGTCTCCTGCTATATTTTACATATTTGCATGTTCCTTACAAAACACTGACTGTTGGTTTTTTTTTTTTTTTGCAATTGCGGACATTCTTTCGACACACACACACACAATATTACATAACACTCTGCGCTTATGTTTTAAAAAGATAATTTAACATATATATAAAAAAAAAAAAAAATAGCCCACTTAAAGTGTTTATTACAAATAAATGACTAAATGCTAAAAATGTATACATTTTAAAGAACAAACATATGCGTTGTGTTTACAATTCTGTGAAGTCCTGCAGCACCCCCACTTCCTGCGGCCCTGCTATAAGTAATTAAATTAATATAAAGGGGCGATTTGTCCACGAATGACTTAAATAAACAACTAGCCTACTAGTCGACTAGAAAAAAAACTTTTAGTCGGAAGCAGCCCGTATTCCACATATTTTCGATTTCGAACCAGGCAACAGGACATCTGGGTTGAGCGTGCGACCCTGCGGAATGAACGAGCGGAGCGGAATATTCAGAAATGCGCTCTCCACTCACGAGCTCTGATTGGAACAAACCTGAACCTCACTGTCTGCTGAACTTGCGCAGAAACATCAAAATATAACCAGCTTTTTAAAATGGTTTTTAAAACTAAACACTATTTTAGCACAAATTATGAGCTTATTGACAAAATTCGAATAGGCTATAGTAAACGTTTTTTTTGTTGTTTTTTTAGTTTTGGGTGGGCCTGTTGAAAAGTGCCTGAGCTACAGGAGCTACATCGTCTTTCAAAGCGTAACCTGCGCGAAAGAGAGAAAAAAAATGAATGCATCATTGTACCCAGCACTTCTGAAAATGCACTTCCGAATGCGTCTCTGTCCCCAGCACATTTCAAACCAAACTGACGCCCATGGTAATATATTATGTTTGATGCTATCAATCTTATTGACAGTTCACTGGATTCAAATTACATTCTGTCTAAATTAACTACTGTATATTGGAGCTAAAGGGGAAATATCTTTTAAACGATATAATTATTAGATTATGCGATTCATTTATTTAGAGCAGATTCTTAACTGAATCATATTATCTTATTATATCACTTAAAAACATTGCTCCTTTAAATGTAGTTAGCTACTTACTGTATGTTAGCAGTTTGTAGTGTAGCTAGTTACATTTCTAAAAGAGCCGCTTGATTCTAGTTGAACTGATTTGAAGTCTGCATATATTGGCAAGCGTTTCAGATTCGCTTCAGCGTCAGACATGCCTGTACACTCCTCAAATACATGCATGTATAAAACAAGTGTCTGTTGTTTGTGCTCTTTCCAAATTGTGAATCGACAAGCGAAGTGAGTAAATATTTTCCTGGCTCCCGTTATGCTGCCGGTGCATTTTAATCAGGGAACAGAACCAGCTGTGCAATTACAATTCAGAGAATTGTCCAAACAAACACTTTTTGACATGCCGTCTCTCCACCACTGAGAAATATCAGCCATAAATCACATCACTGAAAACAAACTGCCCCTTTTAATAGGCGGTTACAACCCATTCTCTGGCTCACAATAGGGGCTGTTCGCCTCCATCTTTCACATTTGGGAGATTTAGAGCTCCATATATTCTGAGGTGTTGTTTTTGGTGAGTGGTTAATCACATCCAGGTTCTTTCTGAGCCTGCTGTTTGATGTCATGTGGCCTTCGGGGTCTTGAGGGCTCCTGAGTTTTGCAGACGGTTTGTGTGAAGCGGATCCAGGTCTTTTGAAGGTCCCAATGTCTCCCGGTGACGACACAGCGTCGTTAACACGTCTGTGACTCGCCAGCCTAACCTGCCAGATCTGATTTATTACTCATGATCCCTGTCCGCCTCGACTCTTGCAGTTGGATGTGATGCCCTGTTATGTGCCTGAAGAATAGATTGTATATCCACTGATGCTACCTGGATGAGCTTTTTCGATTGCAATGCATGATCCCTGTAGCTCACAATTGAATAGTTCCTCCAAAAATTTAAGTTTGGTTTTCATTTACCCATGTTGTTCCAAATGCCATCAGTGACACCAGACGTCATCCATGTGCATGAAGTGATTTTGTTCCAAATTAATATGTTGGAGGACGTGTGTGTGTGTGTGTGTGTGTGTGTGTGTGTGTGTGTGTGTGTGTGTGTGTGTGTGTGTGTGTGTGTGTGTGTGTGTGTGTGTGTGTGTGTGTGTGTGTGGAATGGGCCTTGCACACCCAGCACGCACGACCGCCCACACCGCAATGACAACATTTTTGCTGCGCGCACCCTCGCGCTCGTGCGTCCGCACATGAATAGGAGATGCTTTATTTACAGCCTGAGACATGCAAAAAAAATAAAAAAATTGCCTTCTGCATTTTTGGTTTGCTTTTCCCTCCATTGTACCGAACTCGTACCGAACCGTGATGTCTGAACCGAGGTATGAACCGAACCGTGACTTCTGTGTACCGTTCCACCCCTAGTGTATGTATGTGTGTGTGTGTGTGTGTGTGTGTATGTATATGTGTGTGTGTAAGTGTGTATGTATGTATGTGTGTGTGTAAGTGTGTATGAATGTATGTTTGTGTGTATGAATGTATGTGTGTGTGTATGTGTGCATGTATGCGTGTGTGTGTGTGTGTGTGTGTAAGTGTGTGTGTGTGTGTGTGTAAGTGTGTATGTTTGTGTGTATGTATGTGTGTGTGTGTGTGTGTGTATATATATGAATATATTTGTATATGTATGTGCGTGTGCGTGTGCGTGTGCGTGTGCGTGTGCGTGTGCAGTAGTGATGGGGACGAGACCGCCTATGCCGAGTCTGAGTCAAGACCGAGTCTTTGGGAGTCGAGACCAAGACCATAAAACATGTCAGTTTTCATATTCATGATTTAATATCACCCCAGTTAATAATCAACAGTTAGGCCTACAGACTAAGCTAGATTGGGAATTGTTTAGAGGAGCAGTCTTAACGTCTTAATATGGACTATGCTTTTACTATCATTAAAAAAATCCCCACCACATGCATCATCTTCTGCCTATTTTTCTAAACTGCTTCAACAGTGCTGCTCTGTCATCAACATGTTAAGCCCACCCTGACTTTTTTAATCATAGTTAGGACATGCAGAGCAAATTCAATTTTCTAGTGGTATGTATTCTAGTGGACTAGTGATGGGGACGAGACCGCCTATGCCGAGTCCGAGTCAAGACCGAGTCTTTGAAGGAACAAGTCCGAGTCGAGTCCGAGAAAGCAGAAATCGGTCTCGAGACCGGACTCGAGTACTAGATCACTAGTGTGTATTAAGGCTCCGTATACAGTATATGTATATTTGTGTGTGTGTGTATTCACACACGTGTTTCCATCCATCCATCCATATAGTATATGATTGGTGAATGATTGAGGATTGTAATATAAATATCTGAATGTCCCTGCTGTCTCAAATCAAATTTGTGCTGAATAGTTTCTTTCCCCATCGTTTCATTAGTTGGTCTCCCACTGCGGCCCTGAGGTCTTTAGGCAACATTAGTTTGGCCCGGGCCACTTCCGTCAATCCCTGGCCCACGGAGCCTTAAGCATTATGGACCATCAGTGGAATTTGTGGAGCTGGTTTTGCGATGGACCGTGTTTCTCTCCAGATTAGCCTCTGAATAATAGGCAGCTGTTGCCTCGGGGCTCCAGGTAATCCTGAAGGTAAATCGCTTCCCAGACCAAATCACTCCGGTGGTCTGCGCCTGAAATTACTTGTGGTCTCTAGACTGGGGGTCAGCTGCGATTTGGACCAGACACGATCCAACACGATCCCGGTGGAGTCTGACCTACGAACGCCGAGTAATTGTGACAGCGGGAGAGAAGCGCCTGCGATGACAAAAGATAATGCGGCGTGAGGCGTTCGCCCACAAACTCGTTATTGTTCTGATGAGAATCTGTCAGTGTGTTTTGTATGGATGCCACCGTTCGCCTCACAGTGCTGTTTGTCAGGCTTAGTTTAACACTTCACATTGAAAACGTGTGCATTCATAAGGGATGTTTGCAAATAAGTTAATAGCCCATTGTGTTTCTTTGCTGTTGTTAAAATGACGCTTTAGAAATCCATTGTTTTGTGCCCTTGAACGCAGCTAATTGTGAGCAAAAACAGTGGTTTAGCAATTCCCGCTAGAGCCTATTCAGCATGTCACACGGATGCACTCGTAACATTTATTTACTGAATGTTGAGGCGCTTGATTTCTACCTGATTTTTTTTTTGCAGGGAAACGGCAGAACAGTGAGAGAAAACAATAATGTTAGAGAGGAATAGGTCAGCCAAAAGTGCAAATTCTTTCATTATTTACATTCTCAAATGCATATATTTATTTATCTGCAGAAATCAAAAGGACACATTTTGATGAATCCTTACGCAGCTCATTTGGGTGCAAGTTCCAACAAGGATAATAATCTGTGAATGTTTATTCGGACTAAACCCAACTGTGACCCTACTTTTTTACTTTTATACTATTTTTTTTATATATATATATATTTTATTCTTAGAATTTGTATTAATATGTTTCTTGTTGTATTTGTATATGTGCACTGGAAGCTTCAGTACCAAGAAAAATTCCTTGTGGGTGCAAGCACACTTGGCAATAAAGCTCTTTCTGATTCTTATTCTGATGGAAATAAAAAAATATAAAAGCATAATAAAAGTAGTCCATTTGATTTGAATGCTTTATTCTAAGCCTTATATGGTAATTTCAGTGGAAAATGACTTACTTTTCAGTCTATTAAAGATATATGGACCACTTGCTGTGCGTTTTTCTTCTTTTTAGAGCTTGACAAACTGTAAGGAAAAGAGCTGAAGACTGTATAAATACCATGAATGGGAAATATAATTTCAATATAATGGAATGTGCCATCTAAATTTCATGACAGAACTTTATATACACTACTGGTCAAAAGTTTTAGATCGGTAAGATTTTTTGTGTGTTTTTAAAAGAAGTCTCTTCTGCTCACCTTCAGGCTGCATTTATTTGATAAAAAAAAAAAAAAAAAAAAAAGTAATATTGTGAAATATTATGACCATTTAAAATTTTCTATTTTAAAATGTAATTTATTCCTCAGATGAAAGCTGAATTTTCAGCATCATTACTCCAGTCTTAAGTGTCACATGATCCTTCAGAAATCATTGTAATATGCTGATTTTATGCTCAAAAAACATTCATTATTATTTTCAATGTTGAAAATAGTTGTGTACAGTACAATGTTTTTTCAAAATTCTTTGAAAAAAGAACAGCATTTATTTAAAATAGAATATTTTCTAACATTATAAATGTCTTTAACTTTTGATCAGTTTAACTCATCCTTGATGAATAAAAGTATTGATTTATTTTATTTATTTCCCCCAAAAATAAAATAAAAATTCTTACTGACCCCAAACTTTTGAACGGTAGTGTTTAATGTTTTAAAAGCTTTCCATTTCAGATAAATGCTGTTCTTTTGAACTTTCTATTCATCATAGCATCATGAAATAAAAATGTAAAAAACTGTTTTCAACATTGATAATAATCATAAATGTTTCTTGAGCATCAAATCATCATATTAGAATGATTTCTGAAGGATCATGTGACACTGAAGACTGGAGTAATGATGCTGAAAATACAGCTTTGATCACAGGATATAAATTACACTTAACTATATATTCACATAGAAAACAGCAGTTTTAAATTGTATATTTCACAATATGATTTATTTTTTATTTATTTTTTAAGTAAATGCAGCCCTGATGAGCAGAAGATACTTCTTTTAAAAACATTAAAAATCTTTATCTAAAACTTTTGACCGGTAGTGTATATATAAATATCTTTTGTTTTGGTGAAATATTCTTTAGTGCTTGTTCTCTTCTCAAAAACAACTGAAGAACCAGAAATCCTTCATAATGGTAAACACTGGACTGAAATTGATTCTTCAGACAGTTCTGAGTCACGGCTGAGTTTGGTAGCTGCTCATTTTGCCTGTAACCACCGTATTTGCGTCTCTACTTTTCCTGTCCTCTTGTGCTCCTTAATGTGTCGCTTTTCCCACTGCAGCTGCTCGCAATCACGACCAACCAAGACCCTTCATCAGTCACTTCCCTCTCATACGTCAAACTCATGCTTTTAATGTGTTAGTTTGATAATTGCCTCAAATTACTCCTCTATCCAAGAGTCTGAGGTCCATTACATACCAAGTCCAATTCTTAGGTTATTTTAGTGACAATGAGCATTTTAGAGCAGAAAGCTTAGTGGGTTTTACACAGTTGCTGGCTATTGATTAAATATCAGCCTGATGAGATCTCTTGCTGTGTCCACAATGGAACACGAAATATCACAGTTGATTCCCGGGCTGATTAACAATTATTATTCACCACTCCAAGTTGGCAAGACTAGTTCATGTTAGCACTGAGAGCTAAGGAAAGCTTGGCGTATTTGAAATGCATGAGGCATGAATCGCTTCTGAATGCCTCCGCAAAGGTGAGTCACAGTAGCCTGATGGATAATGGACTATAAAGGAAGCACTTTTCAAGTTTTCCAAGTAGCTTAAGGGAATAGAATTGTTCAGGTAGTTCAAAGAGTTTAAATGCTCCATGAAATTGTTAGGCAAACGTAGTTCCTTTATTGTCTTAATGTATTTCCCATTGAACCAGGCAAGACATGCAGTATTAAAGTGCTTTTTTACTGCACTAGTCGATCTCCGAATGCAACGTAACATGAGGAGAGTAAAGATGGAAAGCTCCTAAAGCTTGTTTCCATATAAATTCACGGATAATTTTTTATCTAAGTTATCATGCTTTTCATTGAAATTACAAGTTCATGACATTTCCTCATATGGAGTCAGTTCATTACGTTGCATTCGGAGATCGACTACTTTTGACTGACAAAATTTCAGCCACCCGAAACACTAACTGATGAAGTGAGTCGTACAAAACCTTTCTTTTTTAGTAAACTCTGTGTACACAAACAATGTTCTCAATGCTGGAGTTCATATGTAGAGCCCCTGGTGATACTTCCAGCACAGTTTCATGTTGTGTCGAGCCTTCTTAGTGTTTTAAAAATAGCGATTTTGATGCTATCATAGTCGTGCCCCATTCACTCCCATTCAAAAGGCATTTTGACCTAAAACGAAAATGCTGTCAATCTTAAAAGTGGCGTTTCCATTCTAATTATGCTTTTAAATGAAAGTTTGACTCGGGTAGATTAACAAAAAGAGCCTAGGATCAATTTTGGCAAGAGTTATGCTTTAAAGTCTATCGTTTCTTGACATTCAGTGATGTGCATTTCTCAGCAAAGGCTGTTTTGATCAGTGTGTCCTGATGTTTATTGCAGAAATGATTGGCCTCGACACCCATTACTGAGCTTTCAGTTCATTAATTTACTGTAGCATTGCACCACAAAGGCTCTGTCGGCTTGTTGGCATGTCCTACGTGGGCAAATGTCACAAAAACATGTCCAGGTCACATTTCAACACCAAATCATTTGAAATATAATTTTGCATAAAGAAAAGGCCATCAAGAGTTTTGGCATTGTGTCTTATTTTTAATGACAGTCGAGAAGCCTTGGTTTCCTGAGGTATTTTCCTCATTCATTTTCTCCACAGGCATTTTTAAAGTATTCTTTAATTACAAACTTTTAAGCCTTGAGCCAAACTAACCAGCTCTGATGTGAATCACGACACTGCACATTTAGTTTTGAGGCAAATATATATTTGTTTCGTATTAGTAGATAGATTAGTAGTTGGAGTGTGGGTATGTATGTATGCATGTTTATTTATATCATTTTTATTATTATTATTTACAAATTGATCATTTAGTTTCAAAATATATTTGTATCTTTGTAATTTATATATTATTTAATTAAATATTTATTCACTACAGTAATGAGTATGTATGGGTAAAAAAAGAAAAGAAAGAGTGCTTAATTATCATGAAAATAATGCCACAATGCAAAAAAAGCTAAATAGTCTGGAAGCTTTCACGGAATAAAACAATTTAAAAGATTGTAATTGTGACTTTTTATCTCACAATTTTGACTTTTTTGCTCAGACTTAAAATATCACAATTACGAGTTATAAAGTCAGAATTGCAAGATAAAAAGTAAAAGAATTTTAAGTAAAAAAATATGTCCTTTTGATTGCGCGGTGAAATCTGAGCCAGACGTGTTCTTGACAGGTTACGTGAGATTTGTCATGTTTGTTCCTGCTGATGGTTGTTGCAAATGAGCCAGCTAGACCTCCACGCTGGGATGAAAGAGCTCAGCCAGATAAAAGCCCATTAATGGACGCGTTCTCGCTTTCATCTCATCTTAGAATTGGATGTACCACACTGGGGACTCATTATGTTTCCATTTGGTCAATATATATATATAAATATATATGTCTCTCCTTCTGTGCAAAAACAGCTTTTCAGGCAAGCCGAAATGCGGATGGTTTTGATGTGCCACACAGAGACTTTGCGAGAGGCTCATGCAATTTTAAGATAGATGTATCACAGTGAGGAGCAATTTATCAAAGTGTCAGACATGGGAATGTGTTCTTCATTTGGTGGAAAATACACTGGAGGTTTCTGTAATGGGTTTATTTGCTTATCATTTAAGCTGTCCGAGGCATTTACGTTGTGTGTTTTCTGAGAGCTTAATAAAGGCCTTTTGTCCCTGTGTATGAGACGCAATCTCATTAGTTTTTGTGCATATTTGTATGTAAATTGTGGTTATAGAAGACTGTGATTCATACTGTACAGTGTCAACGCATGGTCCTCATGAGTCCTTCGATTTTAAGCCTGTCCATAGAATCCATGAATCCTTTTATTAGTACACGTGGATTTCATGTGTCAACTTTATATGCAAATACAAATGAGATCAGACTGTGTACAGTATTATATTCCATAGTGTTTGATGGTCATTTGAAAGTTTTGAGTCTGATGTGGAGAGAAATATAGAGATATGGATAGATAGATAGATAGATAGATAGATAGATAGATAGATAGATAGATAGATAGATAGATAGATAGATAGATAGATAGATAGATAGATAGATAGATAGATATAAATTAAAACTTTTATTCAGCAATGAAGCATTAAATTGATCAAAAGTGACAGTAAAGCCAATTATATTGTTAACATTGCTGTTTCAAATAAATGTTGTTCTTTTGAACTTTCTATTTAGTAAAGAGTCCTAAAAAATGCATTACACTTTCCACAAATTTCAACATCGACAATAATAAATGTTTCTTAAGCATCAAATCATCATATTATACTGATTTCTGAAGGATCATGTGACACTGAAGACTGGAGTAATGATGCTGAAAATTCAGCTTTGATCACAGGATATAAATTACATTTTAAATATATATTCACATAGATAAGTTATTTCAAATTGTAATAATATTTCACAATATTATTGTTTTTACTGTAATTTTTATTTATTTTTTACTGTAATTTTTTATAAAATAGATCCAGCCTTGGTGAGCAGAAGAGTCTCCTTTCAAAAACATTTAGCATCCCCAAACATTCAAAGTGTGTGTGTGTGTGTGTGTGTGAGAGAGAGAGAATATACATTAGGCTCATACTCATGAGTTCTTTGACCGTACCGGTAATCAAACTGAAGGCCTTGGCATTACTAGCGTCATGCTCTACTGGTCACAAACAGAAGCTAATGCTGTTATCTAATCCTGAAAGTTAAAAGCTAATGTTCATGCTCACCAAAGCAGACCGTTCTTGTTTTTGGACCTTTGCCATCTCATTCACAGTTATGATAGAGAGATGACAGGTAATGATGTGGAATTGACCATGGCTCAGTTTGTTGAAGCTCGTGTGCTAAACGCTAAAGTTCATCCTCAACAGCTGAGTCATTTTAAAATGTGTGTCATGAAGAGTGCCAGTTCTGTGAAGACCGTTCATCACGCTGACCTGAATTCATTCAGATGAATATTCACACCATTCACTGTCTCACGCACACACGCACACACGCACGCACACACACACACACACACACACACACATTTACTCACTCACTCACTCATACACACACACACACACACACACACACACACACGCGCACACACACACACACTCAGACACTCACACACGTGTGCACACACAATTATATATATCATGTACTGTATATACTAGTAAAACTAATGAAACCTGCTTTGCTGATTAACTAATTGTAATTTATTGCAATCAATAATTTCTTAATATTTAAAGACATTTCATTACTTTGTTATGAATCATTGAAAAGTATTGATTATTTTTAGTATTGATTATATTATTTCTATTGAACACAAGCCTATTATTATTGCTTACGTCATCTACTGCATATATGATATACAATATACTTCATACTGTATGTAAAATACTACGTTTTGTTATAATAAATACTACTTTAGTATGTGTTACAAGACAAAATGCAAATAGTATAAGTTATTATTCAAATTTTAGACCATTGTGCAAGCAACATTTGCCTTATAACAGATCTCTCTGTATAAAGTCTCTAGTCATCTTTGGATGCTAGTGTGACTGTTGTCAGCTGCCGGAGTCAGTAGTGTATGGAGTGTTGTGTGTGTGTGTGTGTGTGTGTGTGTGTGTGTGTGTGTGTGTGTGTGTGTGTGTGTGTGTGTGTGTTCATTCAGTCTGGCACAGTGAAGGCAGAACATGTATGTTTGAGCGATTCATGCATTTACGCTTCTGGAGTGTGTTTGAGATGAAACCATATCTTCTAAATCTCTCAGCAGCTTCAGAGCGTTTACTCTCAGTGTTGATAAAGTGGACATGAAGTTCAAACAGTTTGAAAACCTGCTATGTATTTTCCTCTTCTTTTCCCTGAACTCCCTGAGGAGAGACACTCGGCCAGCAAAGCTGCAAAACGTGTAGAAACCAAAGCGTTAGTGAGCAGAAAGCCCACCAGTGCTCCTCACTATCAGACGATCACAAAAAGCTTTATGAAACGCACATCCCGGCCCAGCTGCTCCTTCATGTCGAGCTTTAAAAAGTATCGCCATGTATCACAGTTGGAATTTCTTCCTGCTAATTCCCTATCATGTCGAAAGGCTTTTTATTGCGTTGTTGGAGGCGATCCCACATCAATTATTGGCTTCCTCCTCGAGGGAAGAGAGTGTTTTTCAGACCTTGCCTTGTGGAGGTTGTGTTGGTGCCAGGCTTCTCTTCCCGGCTGTGCTGAAATACTCCTTCAGAGCTCGATCCCAGGAGACGCACAGATCCAGGACTGCAGATCTGATGCTGGAGTTCAGAGGTCTGGAATAAGCAGAAGTAGAGCACATGTTCTGTGTAATGTTACTTTAAAGGAATTATACTTATACGTTCCAGGTCTAATTTTAAGTTTAGATCTTAATGTGGACATGAAACGGAAGCTATGATAGGCTTTTCTTCCCTGTTGTGACTTATATCAGAGTGAAACGGCTTCTGGAAACAAGAGCAAATAAAGGGCGGGGCTTGATTTTGTCTGTGGGGTTTTGATTGGAAGGTTGGAAGGTCGTGGCTTGCTATTGGTGGATCTCATGTGAGTGACAGGTTGCCCCGCCCTCGTGCCATAGTAAACACATCATCAGAGAAGAGATACTGATGTGCATTGGTAACTCATTTATACTTGCAATATAATATTTTTTGAAAGAAGGTTGCGTTTATTTGATCAGTAAAATCAGTAATATTGTGAAATATTATTACAAGTTAAAACGGCTGTTTTCTATGTGAATATATATTCATCTATAATGTATTCCTGTGATCAAAGCTGAATTTTCAGCATCTTCAGTCTTCAGTGTCACATGATCCTTCAGAAATCATTCTGATAGGATGATTTGCTGCTCAAGAAACATGGCAGTTCATTTAAATTAGCGGTGGTCATGAGAAAACAATGATTATGTGTGTTTATTCCTTTACTTACTTGATAAAGTGCATAGGTAACTTTGACACTGTCTATCTGTTCATGAATTTATGTATTTATTTGATTAATGTGATCCTGCAGGGCTGCCCGCGTTACAGCACAGCTAATTATGACAGCGTGTTGCTTCCAGCTGAAATAAACAGACCTCGTGGAACATGATTAAATTCTTTGTTGTTTTTTCCTTGTCATTCATAACATCCCCATATTTCATGTTTCCAGCCCTCCGCTGCACTTCTCCGCGCTTCACTGCGCCAGAGGTATTGTCGTCTAATGCGTAAAAGCCCACGTTATTCTGGTTCATCTGCATTTTTGATCATTGATGATCAGTGAACATCTGCACTTGATGGCTTTAGACATGTTTGCATCATGTTTTTTGCCTGTGACGACACACTAAACGTTTGTTAAAAGCACATTCAATGGGTGAGGTGTTTGACCGTACGTGTTTTCTGTTTGCTTTGTGTTTGCAGATGATGAAGTTTGCCTGGGACAACTATAAAAGTTACGCTTGGGGCAAGAATGAACTTCGACCCCTGACCAAGAATGGACACATTGGGAATATGTTTGGTGAGTGAGGTTATCATTTGACATACACGCTGTGTGAGTTTTATTGTTTTCTTCAGTTTGCAGAAGGTCGTCTTTTAAGGAAACCAGGCGCATTTCTGTCTCGTCTCACAGGATTGAATGTGATTGTTGCACCCGACGTCCAAACTGACGTGTCATTTGATTGATACTGAAACATTGCGGGTTCAGGCTTTGTAGTGTGTTGTTTATGTCCTTCATGGCTTTGTGGAAAGTCCTAGTACACTGCCCTAACTAGATAGTGTTTTAAGGCTTCATAATTGGCTTGTCATTTCAAATGGACTATATTCTTCTAGTATTTGTTTGCATAGTTAGTCATTACTTAAAGCAACATGCTGATGTCAGAGTCTGTTTGTATCAACTATGAGCATCTTGTGCACTTGTGCTGGAAGACCTCTATATGTGTGCTTACTTTGAAATTTATTCAAACTCAAAAACAGAAACGCAGATTAAATTGGCAACAACACGGAGGATGTTGAATTAAAATTTTGAATTAGAATAACAGGATGAGGAATTTACCCAGAACTGTAATTTCAGTAGCCCAACATTTTAGCCCAACTAATTTATGGCAATTTAGTGTTAAGATAAATTGTCAATATGCTTATTTATTTATTTAGTTAGTTAGTTATTTAGTCTAAGCATAACAATAAATCTGTTTTAATAAATTAGTTAATTAGTTTAAATTAATAAATCAGTTATTAATTCTATTTTGGTTCTAACAAATTGCATCAAATGAATGATGAAATTATTTTTAATCATCTTAAAATTAAATTTAAGCAATATATTGAAATGTATAAATTAAATACACATTTTCTTTGTATGTCATTTCAAACATTTATCATTAATATCATCTAATGTTTCTGGAAATAATCTGTGTAATGTGGGTATGAACGTGTTTATGGGTAATTACAGTGAACATTTTTATTAATTTAAATGAATTTCATATTTTTAAGTTCTACTTTCTTAAATTCTAATTAGTTTGCAAATTCTTATTCAAATTTAAAAGACATTCTGAATTCAGTTGGTGCACAGCTCTATTATCTCAGACCATAGACTGTAAAAAAAGATGGATGAGGCGTCTCCGCTTCCTTCCACTGTAGAAAAATGAAGCCAAAATATCCCTGAAATGGTCATTGCTTATGACATCTTTCCCGAGTCTGTGCGGTGATCCTGAGGTGGAGCCGTGGTATCAAGATCCCGCCGCCCATAGACTCAATCACAAGCACAGCTGTCAATCATGACGTTACACTCCATTTTATATAGCATTGAATGAATAACTAACTAAAACCAAACTAATTGGAAAAACACTTGAACACACTTGAACACACTGCCTAAAATGACATAAATTGTCTTTGGAATAAAATGATTTGAAGTGTAATTGGATTTTTTAGTTTGGCTCGTGTCCCATTGGATTACATGGCGAGGGCGGGGTTTATGAGCTATACTGCAGCCAGCCACCAGGGGGAGATTAAAAGGCTTTTCAGAAACAAACAGCCATGAATCCTCATCCTAGGTGACGGTTTCTATTACCATCTATTTATTTCTATAGAGGTGTCCGCTCTATAACCCTCTTCATAAGAAATGAATCTGCTTTCAGTGCAGAACCAGTAATACTGGACGTCTCTCTAGTCAGAGACATGCAGCCGTAGACCTGGTCATGTAGGACTGTAATAATGTCACGTGTGCTGTTAAAATATCAGTACGCTTGACATTTCGAATGTTACCTTTCTATAAGTAAGGAACATGGATTTTTACCGTTTAGAAATACGTAATAGACAATACGAAAGGTCAGTGTGGGAATGAGGTCAGTCCTGTCCGCTCATCTGAAATCAAATCGAGCGAGTGTTTTTCTTATGTGCTCTGAAGTCTCACGTAGACACTTGCCAGTAATTTGACTGTCAGCATGATATTAACCGAGACAGGAGTAAGACTGTCTGACTGACATCTAAAGTGACCAATCACAGTTGTTTTGCAGGGGCTGTGGTGGAAAAAAACACCATAGAATTGGACTGTTTCGGCAACTTGCACTGGATTGTTATGAATTGTTTAATGGCGTTTTCTAATGGAAAAGTGACATGCCTCACAGATACAAGGGTCAAACCTCCAGTACTTTATCACTTAATTGCTGTTTTTCATCACAGAAACCCAATTAGCCTCGGGAAACTATCTGTCTTTCCAATCGGATGATCCGATACTGAGTGCAGGGTGCGAATTAGCCTTTTTGCGAAAAATTCCTTTAAGCTTGGGAAAAAGACGTCCTACTTTGTGCAATAACTAATCCGATAAGCCAGTGGGTGTATGCGTTTCTTGCCGTGTACAGGTTTCCCGCCTTTTACAAGATCCATGATTGTTATGTGTCCCTGTGAAGCCGCGTATGAGATGAACACTGTGTCCTTTAATTCAATCCCATGAGTAAATAGACACGCGGGAAGATTGCATCTGCATTTAGCCAACTTGTGGAAAACATGCTGATATGCTGAAAGTCACTGGGATGTTACCTGTGAGCTCTGGGACGGAGAGACAAACATCTCATATCTCGTATTCCCTTTAATGCCTTACCTCTTTTCTTTCGTTTTCCTGCTGGCTGCCTCCAAATTCAGTACTTGTTCTGAAGCCGTACGTTAGGGACATTTCTTTTTCATTATTGTGAGGCAAACTAGAGAATTGAGTAGAAAACATGAAATGAATAATTCAGAATAGATTCCTCTCACAAACAATTCTCATATAGAATCTGGCTTTCTTCTGTTCTGCCTGCAGGTTTTCACAGGTGTTATTTACATGGGAGAAGAAGAAATATATATATATATTATCAGTGGTGCTGGAAAATGCAAACAACTGTATTATTATTCCTTATACTTCAGGTTATTGGTGATGGATGATAAAATGGTTTGAAAACAAGTTATATTTATGATATGCAAATGATAGCTACATAGTCCTTTACTTGGAGTGTAACTTTTATTGAATTTTACTTAAAGGTAGGGTAGGTAGGATTTTTCAAAAAAACTTTTTTTCAAATTTGTTTAAACTGTCTTTATATACCAATACATAATTAAAATGTAAGTGCTCTGAAAAAGAGAGTATAAAAATCGAATGACTGTAGACCTTTTAATCTGCAATAAACACAGCTCATTATTTTCATCCGGGATGAAACAATTGATTGGTTTGGGCGACTGTCACTCTCTCTCGCAACCATGGCTACCACCCCTGTTGCTACAAGATCTGCCCATATGTGCGCACCCGTTTGATCTGAGGAGTGCAAGAGAGGCGCGAAACCTACGAAGAGTAAAATTATGGCAGAGAAAGAGCATTCAAAATTCAAAGCACCTGCATATGCAGTCAGCGAAGGCAAACAAGGCAAAAAAAGAATCTTGAACGACCTCTTCTGCTTCGCCCTCGACCCCGGACCTGTCCTCGAACCGACGATGTGGTAGCAGCTAACGTTACTTGTCTCCGGTACTGTTTTCATCATGGAAACTCTTACATGCAAAACACCGTATATGTTATGAATCTTACACGAAATTCACCTTCATCACAGTGTAACTGATGGTAATGGGAAAACGTGTATCAATGCAACCTGTTTTTAGCCTTGCCTTATACATATAGCTCGTTACCTATAAATATAGCTCGTTACCGAATCAAACAAAATATATTTTAAACTTTACCAGTATCGATATGCTAGCTTGATAGTGAGTACTAAAAGCCATCTTATTTGTTTATATTTATAGTGATAAAGTTAGGTATTTTATTACATGTGATTCTGACATGATGTCACTGCATGCACTGCGCTCCTTCCTCTCCACTCGTCTCAGGTAAATAAATGTGTCTTCCAGCTGAGCCTGAGCGTTTGGCGTCGCGCGTTCATGTGTTTTTAGGGGCGTGGCTTTGGAAGGAGCTCAGAAGGGAGGGGGTGGAGTGAATGGAAATAATTAGCTGTGTTTACAACAGTCGTCAGAGGTCTACAGACACTCGATTTTTATACTCTCTTTTTCAGAGTACTTACATTTTAATTATGTATTGGTATATAAAGACAGTTTAAACAAATTTGGATTTTTTTTTTTTTTTTTTATCCTACCTACCCTGCCTTTAATTCAGTTCGAACCCAGAACACATAGCAACACCCTGGCAACCTGCAGAACACTAGCAACCCCATATGTCAGACTAAAAAAACACTTAGAATGTCTTAGCAACTGCATAGCAACACACTGGCAACCAGTAGAACATGCAAACGCATATTACAGACTAAACACCACTCAGAATATCTTAGCAACACCCTAGCAACTGCATAGCAATGTATTGGAAATCATCAGAACCGCCTGGCAACCGCATAGCAACACGATGGCAACTAGCAACCCCATATGAAAGACTAAAAAACACTCAGAATGTCTTAACAACTGCATAGCAACACTCTGGCAACCAGTATAACACCAACAAATGCATATGACAGACTAAAAACCATTAAGAATATCTTATCAACACCCTAACAACTGCATAGCAGTGTATTGGCAATCACCAGAACAGCCTGGCAACTCCAACAAATGCATATGACAGACTAAAATATATCTTAGCAACACCCTTGCAATCAATCAACAATCAACATTTATTTATACAGCCCTTTACAACACTCAAGGTGAACCAAAGTGCTTTCCAAGAAAAAAAATATATATATAATGACAACAATATAATGCAAAATATAATAAAATATATATACAAAATATATAATGCCACAAAACAAAGTATAAATGCCACAACAACTGCTATGAATTAAAAGCCAATCTAAATAAATAAGTCTTAAGCTTAGCCTTAAAGAGGCCCAAGTCAGTGATTGTACGTACTCACAGTTATATGCTCACGTTTGCGTGTGTTAGTTAGAAGACGGGCTGCTGCGTTCTGCACCAGCTGAAGGCGCCTGAGTGATCACTGTGAGACTCCAACATAAAGTGCATTACAATAATCTAGTCTTGAACTAATAAAAGCATGAATAGCTTTCTCAAGGTCCGGACGATTTAAAAATGGTTTGACCTTGGCCAATAGACGTAGCTGAAAAAAACTAGCTTTAACCACACTGTCAATTTGTTTATCAAATTTCAAGCTACTATCATAAAGTCACACCGAGATTTCTAATAGTCGGTCTAAGCTTCGAAATTAGCGTATTAGGGTCAGAGGTTGCAGACTCCCCAAATAAAATATATTCAGTCTTATCTTCATTCAAATTAAGGAAATTTTGCTCTAACCATAATTTAATGTCATCAATGCAATCAATTAGTGACCCAAATGCATCAGTGTTTGTTGGACTCATAGGCAAATCAATTTGCAAATCATCAGCATAGCAGTGATAAGCTATGTTATGCCTGGCTATAATGGACCCAAGAGGCAGCATGTAGAGCGAAAATAAAACCGGTTCGAGAATAGAGCCTTGTGGCACCCTGCAGGAGAGAGAAATAGTAGAGGAGGACGAGTTCCCAATCACTACAGAAGAGGTTCTGTTGGTCAAATATGACGAGAACCACTGAAACGCAGTACCCTTAATGCCAACATAGTGATTAAGGCGAGAAAGAAGGATTGCATGGTCCACTTTATCAAAGGCCGCCGTGAGATCAAGGAGCACTAAAATAACAGGGCTCTTGACATCAACAAACCGAGCAATATCGTTGGGCACCTTTAACAGTGCAGACTCAGTACTATGTCGCGATCTAAATCCTGATTGAAATTTCTCGAACAGAGAGTTATTTTCTAAAAAAGAATGTAATTGTATAAAAATGACTTGCTCTAACACTTTTGAGAGAAAAGCCAGGTGAGAAACTGGTCTGAAACTAGACAAAACTGAGGGATCCAGATTTGTTTTTTTTAAGACAAGGCCTAACCACAGCATGTTTGAACTGTGAACAGGGACAGATCCTGAGCTAAGACATTTATTAATAAAAACCAACAGGAAAGGCCCAACTGTGGTAAAAACCTCAGTTTTAACAATTTAGTTGGAACAAAGTCCAGGGGGCAATTTGTAATTTTAATTTGGTGCACTACTTCATTAAAAAATGATAGTGAGACTGGTTCAAACTGTTCAAACACAGTGCAACTGCGTAGCAATGTCCTGAATACTGCATAGCAACACCCTATCAACCACCAGAACACTAATTACATTTTATTTATTCAAATAGAAAATGGTTATTTAAAACAAAATTAAGTTTTTACAGTATTTTCGATTAAATAAATGCAGCTTTGGTGAGCAAAAAAAAAAAAAAAAAAAATCGTACCAACCCTAAACCCTTCATGTTTACACCTCCATGTTTCTCATCATCATTACAGGAACTACTGTAATAATGATGAGTATAAAGTGTTAAGCTCATATTACTTGCCATGTAAAAAACAAAAAAAACAAGTGTCCTGAAACCTGTGTTGTGTGTCCAGGGCCGGCGCGTGCACTTCTGCCGCTCTAGGCGAAAAACATTTGTGCCGCCCCTAGGGCTGGTCCGAATACCATTTTTTGAGCTTCGAAGCTGCGGTAGTAATGAACATCGAATATTCAAAGCTTCGAGAGGGTGCTGAACATATTCTTCTCTCTAATAAAGGCAGGAATCTCTATAAGGGACGTCCCGCGTGACGTCACGCCATTTGGAGCAGCCATCTTGACGGAATAGAAAATGCTAAACCGCTGGTGATAATACAGCTCGTCGCGAAATATTCATCTATTTACCAACCTTTGCGGTGATGATTGAAAAATCCTTCCCCGCTGGCGTCCAAATCAAAGAGTTGCTGACCCATCCGGACTCGTGATACCGATAGCCTGCTAAGCTTTTGTATGCTTTTAATGAAGCTCCGGTGTAGCGTGATGGGAAGTGAATAAGGTAGCTGTAAATGTCACCGAACTCAATGTCAGGAAGTTTTTCTACACATAAATGCCTGTAAAAAGAACTCGTGGTGCTTCATATGGATCTATGATTCCTAATTATTTGATCTTCCTCTTGTATATTTCTTTTTATGATGACATGACCTGAAGAGTTAGCTGACGGCCGCTGCGCTAATAATAGATAGTGGCCAGTGACCGCGACGCTGAAGTGTGTGAGAACAAATGAATAACATCAGTGCGAACCACGAACATTTATTTGGATTAAATATTTAAATATAAAATTTTAATCATTCTGTGTCATTTTTCAATGTCAGTCTTTTCACTATTTACATGTTTATGCCCCAAATGCTATAATATTCAAAGTAGTTGACTGTCGTTCTCCTCTACCCTGTGTACATTATTGATTAAATAGCCTAACGTTAGCCTATTTAAAATCGTTACAGGCACCTCGCGAGCATTCATTCATTCAACTATTTTAAAAGACTGGAATGAACACCAGCACACACAAGCAATCTTTTTTATAGTCAATTTAATAATAAAAAAAATGTAACAACAGGTATGAAATGTCAGAAAGAGAAAAAAAAACAATGGGAAGACGAGCACAGGACTGCTGCAGCTTAGTGGATAAATATATTTAGCCTATTTATTATTAAGATTGCACAGTTGGAAAGAAAATATATTTATAGGAACATTTCAGCAGGCTCAAGATAATTATACAGTGACCATTATTCATTATTTTAATCAATTCGCAGCCATAAAACGTGATAATCCGCATTCTCATGTATGTTCGCGCTTGTGCAATAGTATTCCGTCAAAATGGCTGACACGCGGCTAGGGGTCACGTGACTGGGAGATCCCTGTCCGTTTGCATTTTGATTATTTCGAGAACCGTTCATCCAATCGACTTCACAAGGGAGTGCAGTGTAGCATTTGGTGGTGCAATATAGATGGACACGCGAGACACGACACGTTCAGAATTAATAAACTTTTAGTAAACTACAGAACACCGCGAGCGGGAAGCGGCGCACCTCAAGCGGGCAGGGCTTATATACTTGACGCACGCTGCACTAGCAATATAAAACGCACACACACATGTCTGTTAAATTAAGCAATACTTTAAGGTAGTCTATATTTTTCTGACTAACAAATTACTGACACATTAAAGGGTAGATTTAAATAAAGAAAAACAAAATTTCAATAAAGAAAAACAAAATTTCAATAAAGAAAAAACTAAATGTAAAATTTAAATAAAGAAAAAACGAAATTTAAATAAAGAAAAAAAACATTTAAATAAAGAAAAAACGAAATTTACAATTTAAATAAAGAAAAAACGAAATTTAAATAAAGTAAAACGAAATTTAAATAAAGAAAAACGAAATTTACATAAAGAAAAACGAAATTAAGTTAAATTAAAATCGAGATTAATTTAGATTGATAATAATGGGTAAAAAGGCTAATAGCCTATATTTTGTTTCTATTGTTATATTTTCCACAATGTCAAAGCAACGCAGCTTAACCCAAAACACAAGCTCAGGCATGCACTTCTGTCCATACAAACTCCGCTGTTCTGCGCTCTAGCCAGAGAACACTCCCGTTGCAGGAACACTTTAGGCCAAGAGGAAGCAAATATATACATATACTATATGCGTATAGGTGGATGTGATCGGGGATTTTGGCTGTGTAACATTTAAAGCCACTTAAATTAACGAAATGACTAAAATAAAGATTCGTTCATTTTTATGAGCGAGATCGAACAAGAGAGTCAGTAAAATTATCCGAACTTCCCATCACTCAGTCATGACTCGTGAGAGCAGGGGGCGGGGCGGGGCGGCGCAGCGGCAGCTCAGCAAATCATATAGCCTATTTTGTGAATTGTTCATTCCCGATTGGCACACATTTTGCCGCCCTTACAAAAGTGCCGCTCTAGGCAATTGCCTAGTTCGCCTATATGGACGCGCCGGCCCTGTGTGTGTCTTGTTTCATATTGAACAGTGTGTTTGCATGGAAGTTTTAAAGCTACAGCAGCAAAAATGGACCACTTAGATGTTAAGGATCAGATAGAGGGTGGAAAATGGTCCTTAAAAATAAATTATGGTTATGTTTTAATTCTTGTTTTGGACCCCATAGGGGAAATTATGAAAAAGTGAATGTAAATGAAGGAATCAGTCAGAATGTCATTACAAATCTAAATAGCGACTTTTAATTTATGCCGAGAGTTCACTTTCCGTTTTGACATGTGATCCAATGAATATTTCATGTTGAAGGCATCAAAGCACATTGAGTGCTGTGAAGGCCTGTCATGGTCTATGATGAAGCTGGTGAATGAATGTGACTGTCAGGCTGGTTTGTACCAGGCGGCGATGAGCGTCTGCTCGCCATCACTCAGTGACAAAGCAACAATGGCCATGAAAAGCTCCAGCATGATACGATGAAAGCTAATTCGTTGACTTGATTAATGATTAGAAAGCCTCCATCCAGTGCGAGTTGTAGATTGCTTGATTGAACGATCAAACTGTTTAATGAGTATTTCACTCGCTTTGTAGATTCACTTTAAGCCTTATACGGACAGGACTAGTTTTCCCTCATGGAGGTCAGATCATGTTGTGTTTCTCAGATGTACTTTGTGATTTTAATTCTGTGCAAATCGAATACGCCGGTCATTAGGAAAGACTAAGAGCTGAACTCTAAATTGCATGTGTATTGTTTTGCACTGTCTTGATTGCACTCTGTTATTTGGATGGCTCTGTGCGGCGTGACACTGGTGTTTGCACAGCGGGCGTTCAGTGAGGAGATGCTGTGAGAACTGAAGCACAGTAAGGAGATATCGACTGCCTCTGCTTTGTGAATCTCAGAGCCTGTGTGTGTTTATGAGTGTGTTTGTGAGGAAGCTCTTTTGAAAATTGTTCAAATACAAAGTTCTGTCATGAAACTCTAGATGGCGCAGGCTGATAGACCCTTAACTGTACGTACACACCGCCACCGACTTGAGCTGCAAATAAGCTCTGGCCGCCCTGTCAAGGACGCTTGTCAAAAAGTACGGGGAAGCTTGTTGACGCTTTGGCCGCTCTGACGTGGCAGCATTCAATACAAGCAATACATTGACACTAGAAACCTTTTATAATGACAGCATTTTTATAACCGTTTTGGTCACATTTGGTCGGGAAAAAAAAGAATAATTAGCTATTATTATTATTATTATTTGCATCTGTGCAATTGGTCAAATCGATGTTACCGTGAGCGAATGAATTGCATTCCCGCTTAAAACGAGCGTCCGTAAATATTTCCAATAAAAGTTGCGCTCATCCTCAAATGTGCATCACTGGATCATTATGGATCATCGCGAAGTTGTTGTGTTTGGTGCTGCTGTATTGTATTTGCGGAGAAGACGTCGGACTCTGAGATTTTGTCCCTATATGCAAACAACGTCATAACGTAAATGATAGGAAACCCAGCAACGGCGATGATCAGCTTCTCCTCCATTTTCTCGGAACTAATGTTTTGGTAAGAACAAAAGTTTACATCGTATGTTTCTCTGGAATCAGCCAGCGCGAAGGACGTCTTTATTCCGATTGGTTGCTGGCGTTTTGCCGATGAACCACGTCATAGCTCATTACCATAAAGTTGAGCTACTTTCAATTTTCTGATTGACGCTCTGGTCGCTCAAAACGCCCAAAACGCGACGCCGATGGATTTGACGCTCCTTGCAGCTGAAAGAAGCCAGCTTCCATTGAAAATGAATGACTTCGGGTAACTTTGGAAGCTCAAGTCGGCGGCGGTGTGTACGTACAGTAACTCAATCTGCTTGCAATCACATCATTCTCTATAGGGTACAGCTGATTGGTTCCTGCTGTATAAGTAGCCAATGAGCTCGCTGCAGCACGCATTGATACCCTGCACCTTCCCCAGCTCCACCTGTATAGATCTGCTACGTGAAATTCATGTACGCTATATTGTACAGCAGCACCAGCATGTCTTACTCGCTCACAGCAGCATGTTGTGTATGTATTAGCAGTAGCAAGTGCCGTACTTGCTTTGCAGCAGAAGTAGCTGTAAAAACAGATCTATTCCACCAGGACCAAACATATTAACCTTGTCGTATCCATTTCCATGCCAAACACTCCGAGAGTTGTCATAACAGAACTACCATTTGTAGAAGTCGTTAGCCGTAGTACAAGTAATGTCATATATCCAGGTCCGATTTGCAGCTTATTGTGGTCCACAAACTGATGTTGACCACAATATCCTTTTTAAAGGATTTTGCAATCCTTTAAAAAATAGAGCGAGAACTAGAATACTTTAGTGAATTAGATTTAAAGCTTTAATCAAGCTGGACGCCACTGAAAAATATACGTATGTTGCTAGTATCGCATTTTTTTTAGTTTCCCACAGCCTCCCTGTTGTTTTTTTCTTCCTTACTACTGTATATTGTCTGCGTTTTCATTTCCGTTGCCTCTCATCTCTCCTTTATTTGCACTATCCGCCGATTTTCATCTCTTGCGTGTTACTTTCTCTCACTCTTATTTAGCAGCTCTCATGGCGAGCGGGTCTGTGTCTGTGCTGGTGTTCAGAGCTGCTGGACATTACTGTTCATTACAGACAGAGCCAGAGGTCAGCGGGGTCACGGGATACAGTAACACAGCTGTAATAGAGTGACGAGAAACTGACGGCACAGGACAGAGAGCAGCGCTCGAGGACGTCAAACACAGGACTCTTAAAGAGACATTTGAAGATAAAGTCTATGAACAATAAATCACCCAGGTCTCTGTGCTTTTTAATAAAAGAGATTTCAGCCCAGGCTTTACGTCGTTAAAGTTCATTTGCATTTCCTGAAGGAGAGAGCAGCGCTTGCAACAAAATAATAATGTCTTAGGTTCTGATGTTTTACTGCTGATAGCTGTAGATGGTAAAATAGATCCAGGAAAGACAAGCCAATCACTATTTAGCATGCAAATAGACTCAAGCAGGAAGTTGAATCAGAATCCAGAATGCAAAGTTTGAATGAAGCCTTTATGACATGAAGAAAACATTAAAATAATCTGACCGGCCCAAAAAAGTTCCTGTTTGGACTAAAATAGGCAAATTCTTAAGAGAGTGGATCATTATTGCAGTGATTATTATGTTTCTAGCATGTTATAATAGTTATTTTAACTCTAATTAATGAAGTGTGTAGCTTTTCCTTTCTTAAACAACCATGTAGGAAGACACATCATGGCTATATTCCAGGATGACAATGTTAAGATTCATCAGGTTCCGATTGTGAAAGAACGATTGAGAGGAGAATGAAGAATCATTTTCACACATGAATCCAGAGCTTAAATTCATTGAAAGTGTTTGGGATGTGCTGGAGGAGACTTTACAGAGTGCTGGACTCATGCATTATCAATACAGGATCTTGAGCAAAAATGTATGCACCTCTTGATGGAAATAACATCATAAAATGTATTTTCATGTTCATTTTCAATTTCAAAGGTTTCAAGTTTTTCATACAGACAACAAAGTTGTCAACGGATCTGTGAAAATGACTAAAACACTGTATTGTGCATGCCAGGCCAGTAGTTGGTGATGTTGTCCCTTTGTAAAGAAAGACATAGGCTACACATTATTCTAAAGAGCGGTGAATGCAAACAATCAAGATGGCGAAAGCCATTTTGTCTGGACAGACGATGAGTTTAGTTTATTTCTACATGTGACCCTGGAACATGAAGCGGCAAAATGTCAGGAAAAAATGTAAAATACTGGGAGTCAAGTCAGATACTCACGAATGCCTAGAATGAACTTGAATACGCAAGCGCATGACGTTACCGTTTTCACAAATGCTAATTTTTGTAGTTTGCATGGTGTAGTCGATAATGGTGTAGTTTTCAGGACCCCAAAATGCTGTTGTCGTGTAAATTAACAACCAAAACACATACAAAGTTTTCTGTATTTAGTTGAAAATGGTGTTGTTGAAAATGGTGTTACGCAAACGGCCCCTAAATCACAACTATACCAATGGAAGATTTGTGAATGAATCACTCTTTTGATTCGCTGCTTCATATATTCTACTGAATGTCAAGCAATTTTGCAAAAAGATGTAAAATTGTTATGCGCTCAGTCTTTTGCTGTGTTTTCTCATTGAAATAGTTGGTAAATAGTAATTGAAATACAGAGGTGGTTGAAAAGAAATTCTAAGTGGTTGCTATAGGTGGTTTCTTGAATGCAAGTCTCTGTGATACTTTAGTCCTTGTTGCTAGAGATTTGATCACATCACTGACCCTGAGTAAGAGCAATAGCAATATTAATACCGCCTTAACAAAGAGCACTGTGAGATCATTATCTCAGAATAGTGTCTTGATGCTTGTCTCCGCTTCTGTGATCAAGGTCATTGATTGCATTGGACTTGTAATCTATTGGGAAATTAAGAGATGTGCTCTCAGTTAAATCCATGGATTCCTAACTAACTTGTTTGTAACACCTAATCAATGACAGCGTCAATAGTGTGCTGTCAAAGCCCATGCGCTCCAGACGCTGTGAAGGCGCAGTAAATGTGCTAATGTAATTCAGTCTGTTCAGACGTTTCTCTGGGTGTGACTGTTGATTTGCATACTGTTGATTCAGATGCATTTAAAGTGCTCTTGTTAGAAAACGAAGGGGGAAATAGGAGAAAATAGCTTGAGGCGGTACAGCTCCTCACCTTGGAAACGATCCCAAGTCTTTGCTTTTGTGAAAGTTGTTTATCACTCACATATTTCTTATTTGCGAGCCACTGGTTCTTCAGCTCCAGCCCAATGAGAAACAATAGTTTGGACTGGGAATGTTGCCTCTGTTCAGGCTTATAAATGGAGTGAATCGCTGCACCAGCCCGACACTTCCAGCCGGAAAGAACAAATGCGCTACATGCCAGTTGGATTGTACAAGTCTCTGACCCTGGAGCGCCTCCAAATCCGCCCCACTCCCCCTGTGTCTGGGCTGGAGGCGCCGATGCAGAGGAGCATTGTGGGATTTTTAATGAAGTCCAACTCGATCTATCATGTGTCCATGGAAACGTTTGCTTTCCTTCCCTCGCATTTCACCAAAACCGAGACAAACCAACAATCAAAGCTGACCTTCAAATAACCTCCAACATCTCGGCCTCTTTTGGCAACTGGATTAGACGAGCGGTGGGAATGAACTCCTGGAAGCTAAACAGACCTGGCTCTCACACAAACCCAGAGGAGATATTTCAGCAACCTATATTTATAAAAATCACTACATGTATAGTTAAATAAATAGCCTTTATCTACTCCTCCTGATGTTGTTCTGACCCTGCATTATTTTCTTTCTTCACTGAAACACAGAGGATTTGGAGGTTATTTTGAACAGTTTCTGTTTTCAATGGAAATTGGATGGTGATTTATGCTGCCAAGCTCCAAAAATAGGCCCAAAACACCATACGTGTTATGCACCATATGACATGCAATTTTAAGTTGTTATTCAATGATAATCTTTCCATCTTTCCAGTTAAAAATGGCATCAACTCACAGATGTGGCATGATCATTTCTAATGTGAGACGGTTTGAAGAGCTGCATGTTAAATGGCATGTTTAAAGAAACAACAACCTTTGGTTGATTGATTTACATGTCAGTCAAATGGTCTTTTTCTGTGTACCTGTGGACCTGACCAGAGACTTGTAGAAATCACAACATCTAACACTAACCTGAAAAATTTGATTTTTAGATTGATTTCAGGTAACGAAAATGAAATTTATGATAATGTTTTGTTAGACTTTCTCTGTAATTTGAAACATTTTTAAAATGCGAGCATAGTTATAAGTTTTGGAGCTTTCAGTCCTTCTCCAGTAGATGGCGCTTGTATGACTATTGTGCGACTATTGCTTAAAGGAACACTCCACCGTTTTTTGAAATAGGGCTTATTCACCGTCTTTTCTACATTTAGATAGGTGGGCAAACACATTTTTGTCTCAGTGCATGCATTGTTTTAGTTTGGCATGCAATGTGAACATGGCGGATTTTGTGAGAGGGTGATTTCTCAGACAGTCAAGATCCAGATCCTCTATGAACCAGAGTTTACAGAAGAGGAGCTGTGTGCTTTGGAAATAGAACGACAGGAAGAGGTTGTTGCGATCGGTCTACAGACTGAGGACGTGAGGATGAGTCAACACGAACTGGTGGTGAGTGTGATATCTCTGCGCCCAAGTAGCAGTGCTTCGCCTGTGCTTCACCCCAATATAGTCCCAGTCAATATCTGCCTAGGAAATCGCCTAGTCAATATCTGCATCGCTACAGTATTTGTACTCGTTGTGAATACGCAGGCCACAAGAAGTAATTCGTTTTTTATTTTTATTTTATTTTATTATTATTTTTTTATCACTTTTACTAATGACATGCTAGCTGGCAACAAAGGATTCCATTCATTATGCTAAGCTAAGCTAGCGGTGGTGCTTCCAAACTAAAACAATGCATGCACTGATACAAAAATGCATCTGCCCACCTATCTAAATGTAGGAAAGACGGTGAATAAGCCCTATTTCAAAAAACGGTGGAGTGTTCCTTTACATAGAGAATAGATGGACTGCTGAGTGGATTGACTTGCCTTAGTCAACATGACATCAAAACTGGTGCCATTTGCTTTTTAATACATCTTCCTAGTCTTATTCTGAAGTGAATTGAGTTGCAAATGCAACTTCATGATGACAAAGTCGCTGAGCAGATTTAATGCTGATTAAAAAAAAGTCTGTGTGACACTAGTTTTAAGCGTTCTTAAAAGAAGTGTTTTGTTTCTATTTAGACTCACACTTTGTGTTCTGTTTTGGTCTTTCTCTTGTGTTCATTCATTGCATTGTGTTCATTGAGTTAATTGCATTAAAATCCTAACCCAACCCGCTGCATGTAGAGAAATACGAGCGAGTGAGGTTAGGCAACGGTCATAATGCATTGTTTAATAGTTGCATTCTGTCACGGATAATCACAATAACAGATTAAAGAGGAATGCAGCCCCTTATTATGTTCACTTCTATAATATCTAGGTCAATAATGTAAGCTGTCCATTAAAAACATGCAGCAGACATCAGATGCATCCAGCCTGGAGTGAAACATGCTGCTTTGACAAGAACACCTCTCTTCCGGTCACAGGAACAGCCCTTCAATCTCACGCCTGTCTCCTGGAACTGGAGATGTTCTGGAGATGCTAATGGGATTGACTGCGCTATCGCCAGCGTCTCTTTTCCAAGCTTGTGCTCTCTATTCTTATCATTTGTGTCCTTTAAATCGCGTCTCTCCTCCAGAACGCTCCACCAGTTCTGCTCTCGTCTCGTCAATGAAGACTCATTTAGGAAGTAACAGGTCACTGCATTTGACACACATTCTTGCTAAAAGCAGGGATATTTGACTATTATTTGTTTACTATTGAATAATATTATAGTGCTTACTAATATTTTGGTTTAACTTTGTATTTTACTGTACAGTACTATTGTACTATATATATTTATATTTATATATACATATACAGTATATTGTATATAATTAGTTTTTAGTATATTATAGTTTTAGGTTTTTTAGTTAATTTGCATAAAAAAAAGTTAAATATTTTGTTTTGGTAAATATTTAGTAATTTTTATTAGTTTTTGTTTTTAGAAATATTTATGAGCTTTAATTTATTTTTACTTCAGTTTTAGTAATTGTAGTTTTTCAACTTAAAATTATTTTTATTTCTGTTAGTTGCCAAGACAACATTTCAAATTTTCATTTTTTAAGTACATTTTTTCAATATTTATATTTTTATATACTTTTTATTTCAATAAATAAAAAGTTTTAGTAAAAAAAAAAAAAAAGTGCGTCACATGCAAAAACAATGTGGTTTAGATGATGATGTTTTGTGATATTAGTTGGTTTATTTAAACCAAGACACTTATAATCTTATAGAGAACAATAATCTTGTTTACAGCGATGCTCTGGGAAATCCTGTTTGATTACATTTCAGAAAACAATATGATAGCATTAAAATGTCAAAAGATATAAAATATAAATATAAAAATATTTTTTTTTATAATTAGCTAATTTAATGTTCTCATTTAAGCAATATCTAATTTAAACTCTATTTACATTATGTTAGGTTACAATAACACACAATGCTAGGTTAAATAATCACAACAAAATTAAAGCATTTCAAAATGAACTGCATAACATAAATAACTCCACAAATCACTCTTAGAAAAAGTTCCATATAGAACCCTAGGACTCAATTGTAAAGAAGCCTTTATGCCCAAAAGGTTCTATAGGTGGAGAAAAGTCTTAAATGATAACATAATACATGTTTTAATGGGTTATTTCATTATTTTTCCCAGTGACAAAGTATGTTTACGAGTTGTTTAATTCATAAAAGTTCATTACAATCAAAGAAAAAAATTAAACTTAATTAATTATAACTAAATCCATAAAATGATCCCATGATAGGAACCCCTAAAATGTTCTATGTATGAAGCGCCTGACGGAACCCTTTAAGGTTCTATATAGAACCTTTTTCTTCTATTGGCGGAAGGTCGCACTTTTTAGTTGTATTTACTTATATATACGGTGTATAACTAAATATATATAATTTAGGTGGGTAGGTCCTATAACAAAGCTCTGATGACTACCCGGTACGAAAGCCTCTCATGTTAACTTGTGGTGACCTTTGCTCTTGTGTATCTGTGAAGTCTTTAAGGTGACTCATTTATTTGAATGATTTTGTGTGTGTTTTATGATTCACTAGGTTCTTGCACCCTAAATCTGAGCTCTTCACAGTGGACTGTTATACTGCAGTCTGTGCAGCGTTGCGTTATTCAGGACGAGGCCAAAGACCAGCATCAAAAGGGCAATGGCCATCGAGTGGAGTTTAAGTTATTGATTAGTTTGATCTGTATTTGGCCTGATGCATTCTTGACAAGAGGTACTGGACTTTTCAGGAAGACGATGTCAATAGATCTATAAAACATTTTTAATGAGTTTCCTTCTCTGTCAGATGACTAATTTTAGTTTTAAACCATCAAGGCTCAAAGGGTCTGGTTAAAGAAAGCAAATGAAGCTTAGACAAATGCACATTGGGAGGTGTTTCGTTTGGCGAGGGCTGATTTGGAAGCATTAATGCATCAACACATCATTGCTTCTGTATCTCAGACTCCCTCGACCCTGAAAACGCTGTCTGTAGTCCAGGCCTTTATCAGTAAAGAATTGTGCTTTGTTAAAGGTGTTTTATATCAGCCTCCTCTGCTCCCCCATCATGTCCCATGATGCCTTGTGTTCTGCGGAGGGTGGCGGAACGAGCCGGAAAAGGTCTACATGGTGTGGGATGAGCGATCTCTCCAGGGCTTCACTGAATGTGAGTCGAGGAAGCAAACAGGATGTAGGATTACAACTCGAATTTGAATGTATGTACATTAAAATGATTAATTAAAATGAATTGAATTTCAAAGAAACTATCATTTTTAATTTTAAAAAGTCAACTTTTGAATGTTGGCATGACAAAGGACAGGACGGACGGACGGACGGACGGACGGACGGACGGACGGACGGACGGACGGATAGATAGATAGATAGATAGATAGATAGATAGATAGATAGATAGATAGATAGATAGATAGATAGATAGATAGATAGATAGATAGATAGATAGATAGATAGATAGATAGACTTACAATGAAGGGATGCGTTTCAGCAAGCTTTGAGTTTGAGTGTAAATCGCACGGTTCTCTGTTTTTGTTGTTGATGCAGTTGTGGAGCAGTTTCTAAGTTTTCTTTATAGATAGATTGTACAAAGATGAAGAAACCCACAGGTCTAGTTTTGCAGAAGTAGTTGATAAAGCTCAATCGAGTTTGACTGTTTCTCTCCTCTAGTTGATTGACAGGTTAGCAGGTATTCAGGGTCGAGCACTGATCCAGATTGGCGTAGACGGGTAGATCCCTGTGGGACCGGCCCCTGACCGCATGGGAAAGTGAGTGTGAGCCATGTGTGACTGTACAGGGATATTCCCATTCCAGCAAGTCTCCAGCTGTTTACTGTATATGAGCACTGAAGGTCCAATCGGACACATTCATATTCATATGATTATATGTTCCAGAGTGTTGGTGTGTGTTGACATCCTAAAGCATTAATTCATCTCAGATAATTTACTACTACATTAATACCAAATGTTGCATCTGTTCATATTATTTTTATGTACTTGAACTAACAATGAACAGTTGTATTTTTATTAACAAAGATGAATACACATCATAGCAAATTTACTGTATTGCTCATTGTTAGTTAATGCATTAAATAACTCAAACTAATGGGACTTTATTGTAAAGTGCTATATTGAGATCTCTGAACTTTGACTACAGACTTTGTTGGTCGTAGAGCGATGAGATAAAATGAAGAAATTGAGACTGACATTCCCCGGATGTTTTTCCTGTGATTTTCTCTCAAAATAAGTTTTATTTTGTGTCCATCAGAAGGATTTTACACTCCGTCTACTAGCATTGATTCAAAGAAGAAGAAAAAAAACACTGTCTGTTCTTACTTTTAGATAAAAACAGCAAGATTAAGGGAAAATCGTCAGGGAATCCTTTGGGAATTACAAGCAAGATAATGAAAAACTGGCCACAAATGTTTGCCGAAGCAGAAGGATTAAAGGAGATTGGAGAATTTGTTAAAGTAACGACTTAGATGGAAATAAGTCAGAAGGCGACAGGAAAATGAGGGACTTTGGGATATTTCAGTCGGCTGGCGATGAGATCATGTCTTCATCGTGACGTCCGGTCGCCATGACGGCCTTATCTACTGCGCTCACTAATCGCTGTTGACCAGTTTTACCCAGAAGCCCTTAAGCCCCTCGATGACCTCGAGAGACGGTGTTAGTTCACTTTTCCTCTGTTTATGTTTATGCTGTTCCGGTTATGCAGAAACCACTTAAATTAATTTGCTTCTGTTGTAATCTATATTACACACACACACACACACACACACACACACACACACACACACACACACACACACACACACATGTGTGTGTATATGTGTATATATATATATATATATATATATATATATATATATATATATATATATATATATATGTATATGTGGGTGTATATATATACAGTATATGTATGTGTGTGTGTGTGTGTATATATATATATATATATATATATATATATATATACATATATATAATGAAGAGTTCAGATTTTCAGACGGAATTTTCGTCTAGAATGATCATTTTTATCAAGCTCGTATATTTAAGTTCAATACTCTCACTTAAATGGCAGTGCAAATTACCTATTAATTGTCATTTAAGTGAAATTACTGAACTTAAATATACAAGCATGATAAAAATGATCATTCTAGAAGAAAATTTCAGATGGCACTTAGAGGCTTTTGCATCTGAACTCTTCATGTATGTGTGTATGTATGTGTTTATGTATGTGTTTATGTATGTATGTATGTATGTATGTGTATGTGTGTATGTGTGTGTGTGTATGTGTGTGTGTGTGTGTGTGTGTGTGTGTGTGTGTGTGTGTGTGTGTGTGTGTGTGTGTGTGTGTATGTGTTTTTTTTTTGTGTGTTTTTTTTCATAGAACAAAAGTCATCCAGGTTTGGGTGAATGAATAATTCATTTTATTATATTTGTATTATTATTTTATTTTATTTATTTTATTATTTTCATACAATGAAAGTCAATGGTCTCCAATGTTGTTTGGACATTCTTCAAAATATCTTTGCGTGCGTGCGTGCGTGCATGTGTGTGTGTGTGTGTGTGTGTGTGTGTGTGTGTGTGTGTGTGTGTGTGTGCCACAGAAGAAAGAAAGTCCAACAAGTTTGGAACAAAATGACAATGAACGATTCCTTTAAGACGCATCCAGACATGAACATGTGTTTTGTTACTACTAACCCACTTCTTATAATTCAATGTTGCTTTTTATTCATCACAGCACAACTAAACAATCCACTTACCAAGATTATTTATAATTTCCCATAACTGTTCCGAGATCATTTGTCATGACCAGAGCACAGTGACTTCTGAAATTCCAACAATAGAATGTTGACTGCGCCAAGTCATTTAGCTCTCAGCCAATCAGCTTTGCTCTGCTCTCTGAAATTGAGTCTGTAAGTTGATTTGGAGCATGAAAGCATCTGATTGGCTGCCAGGTGCGGATGGTGATTTTCCAGTTGATGGTTTTGGACTGGACGAGTCCAAGCGTATAGCGATCCGTCCCTCAGTGCCGAGAGAAGCGAGACTAGGTAAATAAGAGGTATGAAATGAACTTGTTCTCTTGCCTGGAGGGTTTGTGAAGTTTTACATTTGCTTTAGCGTCTGGATTCAGTTTCAGTGGAGCCGCAGATGTAATAATGAGGAAACTGTAACTTCCTTCTTGAAACGAGGGAGAAAAAACACACTGTAGAAGGAAAAAAGAGCAAACTGTGGACTGCTAATTAAATGGTGAATGAAAAATAAAGGTTTTAGGTAGACGGCTTGAAATTATGGAGTGGTAAATTGATGTAATCATGTTTCAGAGCGTAAATATGTTCCTGGGGCCATTTTCACAGTTTTATTGAGCTAGCATAGCATGGTGTGAAATTAAAGGTGAATCTTCAAGGTGGTTTTACATCAAGCGCTAATTAACTAGAGTGTCCACCAATCAGGAGGTCCATTGTACAAATTTCCATTTTAATATGCTTCTGCGTTTCATATTCTGCACATTAGCAGAATGAGGACCATAAAACACTGAATGATTTGAACTCTGCGTGAGTAATCATGGGAATACTGCAGATCCATCGGATCCTTTTTTCATTGCAAACTATAACTTTTATCTGCCAGCTCTTCATACAAAGTTGGATATAAGTATGTCCACATGTATCCATGTATATGGAATGTATAGAATGTATCCAAAGATACAGTTATTGCATGAACCGATAAATACTATACAGCAAATCTCAGCTGCTTGATTGTTTGCAAAATATAAACTATAATATCGCCCAGCTCTTATCTGAATAAGGCGTGAAGATATTAAGATATTTAACTTCATGAATTTCTGTAAAGCTGCTTTGGAACAATGCAAATTGTGAAAAATTATATATATGTATATATGTGTGTGTATATATATATATATATATATATATATATATATATATATATATATATATATATATATATATATATATATATATATGTATATATATATATATATATATATGTATATATGTATATGTATATATATATATATATATATATATGTATATATGTATATATATATATATATATGTATATATATATATGTATATATATATGTATATATATATATATATATATATATATATGTGTATGTATGTGTGTGTGTGTGTGTATATATATATATATATAATATATATATATATACACACACACACACACACACACACATACATACACATATATATATATATATATATATATATATATGTGTGTGTGTATATGTATATGTGTATGTGTGTGTGTGTGTGTGTGTGTGTGTGTGTGTATATCTATATGTATGTATGTATAAATATATATATAGAGAGAGAGAGAGAATAATTTCTAGGACAATTAACATAATTTTATCCCTAAATTCTAAGTAATTCTAAGTCACTTATTCCTTGATTTTTGGAATAAAATGTGATCTGTATGAATTGTCCTGTTGGCCAACTCATCATGAAATGAGAGCCGCACTTTCTCCAGCGCACTTCAGTTCTGCAGAGTCTGCAGATTCCTTCAGATGATCATATTATGGGCTGTATATCATCTGTAAACAGCCAGATTGAAGATCGATGATGAGATCATGTGACCCTTAGAGCACACTTGTTCAAAAACAGCTGCGTACAGAATATGCATAATTCACCAGTCATACTACTAGTGACAATGCTTCTGTGTCATTTATTATAATTCTGTATTCATTTTGCATTTAAATGTATGATAAATTTATGATTTTTGTATTTGAATTCCATATAAAATTTCCATCCATGTGGATGATTTTATCCTAAACTAATGACTTAATCTGATGCATATTTGTCGGTCATCAATTGACATGATTTATTTTTAGTCCAGAAATCTGACCTGTTTCATTGCATCACATTAAGTTATTAGTTTATGTTAAAAGAATCCAAATGGATGGAAATTTTAAATGCTATTCGTATATGTAAATCTTAAATTTAGGCTTTGATATTTAAATGCAAAATGAATACTGAATTAGGAAAATGCAACAAAACGTTTGTTTACATCAAATCTTTACAAACGGATGGAAATTTTATATGCAATTAAAATGCATAAATCTTTAATTTATGCCTAGTAATGTAATTTTGTATAACATGCACTGGTGAATTGAGCATGCTTTCAGTCAATTTGGTCGACTTTGATTTTGTGTTCACTTTAAACATGTTGCATGTCACTATGGGCACTTCCAGTATCGTCATCCAGCATAATAACACGTTTCTCAGCATAAACCTTGATGCATTTCCAGGTGAAGACCCTCTGAGCGCTGAGACACTGGTGTGCTTGATGTCTATCACGCATAACACACTTGTGCGATCATCGATCTGTTCTCCTGCCTCAGTCGAGCGATTGCCTCATCAGGGCTAACTAATCATATTGGAGATGTTGTCATAACAGAAGCAGCTGTGTTAGCGAATCAGCTCGCTCCTGGCATGACCAATTAGAAGAAGTCTTTGAAAGCAGCACGTCTGGCCAGACTGTGCTTTTGACTGCATGATTACACACACTGTCCCTCCACGGCCTGTCCCTGTTATCATCATTAGCCGAGCAGTGTGTGTGTGTGTGTGTGTTGAAGCAGAAGTCAAACACTTCTTACTTCTGATGCTCATTAAGAATAAAACTTCAATTTAAGTCTTGTTAGTAAGTTTGAGCTGTATAATCACACCACTAATGCATGTAAATGTCACAATTATCACTTAAAGGGCCCTATTTGAACAATCTGAAACGCAAGTATCAAACGCGAAACACAAGTAACTTTGTGGGAGGATCTCGGGCGCTGTTGCTATTATACCGGCGGGATAAATGACTCTTGTGCCGCACGCAAATCTAAAATGGGTTGGTCTGAAGTAGCTTCATTACTCATAGATGTGGTTTGGGCGTAACGTGAAATAAACCAATCAGAGCGTCATCTCACATTCCCTTTAAAGCAGGCGCGCTTGTTCTATAGCGGATTGCTATTATAATGGCGGATTTGCCAGGCGTGCGCCAGGAGCGGTTCACAGCCGATGACCGTAAAACACAGCGAAGTGACATTGTATGGCGATGGAGAAACCCACCCAAATTAGCTTCGGTTAAACAGGCGTATAATAATTTGGGTAAATGTGTAAACTAGATTTATGCCTATTTTTTCACATCTTCGTGGACACCACAATGATTTCCCTCATGTGGTAATATTTTCCTTGTAATTATGTATGGTTTGCAAAAATGGGAACTGCTGCATCTGTGTAGATGAGAGAAGCAAAGTGAATGCGCGTTGTGCACACGCTACATTATGGCCAAGCATGCGACTAGGTTTTTCCTGGTCTGTGGCGGAAATTTTTTCTGAAACTGCAAAATAGCACCAGGGAACGTTTGCGCCGGAACACGCCTCCTCTTTACGCTGAACCGCCCCCGGGAGCGCAAGTTCATTCCCTAATTTACCGACGTGCGTCTGTGGAGGGAAAAGTGCAAAAAATCGGAATGATACATGTGTCGGTGTACAAAGTCAATTGAGCTGGGTGCAAGATAGGGTCCATTATGTTAGTGGTGCTGCATATTATATTTTTTATAAGAAAGATGTTCCTCACAGACCAAGAAGCAAGTGTTTGGGAGACACGCAACCACTTATCTTAGTATTTCTGCAGTATATACTGTAGTATGTATTCCTTGCACAGTATGCCTGCTGTACAGTATGTGAATATTTCATTAGCTTGGAATATGAATTGTGCTATACAATGTGCAATATGCAATGGCATATCCAGCAGTTATTGTAGTATTATTTTTAAATTGTATTTGAATTAACTTGAGAACTTTTAAAAAAAAATGTTATGCACTCATTTGTATATATTTTTTCATAGTTTTTTCAGCTTTATTTAAATGCCCCAAAAATATTTTAAATAATTTTCGTTTTTAAACAATCACAACAGTGGTTTTAGTACCATCTGTAGTGATTTATAACACTTTTTACTTATTATTTGATCAGACTGCCAAATCTTAAGGCATTTTTACATATTAAAAAATGCTAATCAAATATTTGTACTTCTGAGATGATAATGGGATGCCGTTTCACATGGATGCTGGCATTGCAATGCTACAGTACGCCATGCCAGTATTTGTTCTGCAGGCGTATAGTTCATTTAACATGTTTTTCAGTCCTTTCTCTGGAAACATTTGCTAAAGAAGTTTGTTCAATAATGCAATATAGAAACTTAGTCACTTTTTTATCTTAAAAGTAAGCATTTATTATTAACTGTTTACTGCATCTGCTTGAGTATTGACATGTTAGTGTGACGTCAGACACTTTTATTTCTGGATAAGTTACCTTAAGTGGCATTGTGTCGCACTAGTTGGAAATCAGAATTTTCCGCGTTAAATTGAAAGTAGCATTAGATCAGAAGTGTGTGTAAATTTAAAGCAGCATTAGATCAGAAGTGTGTGTATATAAGAACCACTATGTCTCACACACACTTGCACATTGTCAAGACCTCAGATGCGATGAATCAATGGCATTGCTAAGCAGCGGTTCGCAGTCTTTCTGTTTTCTCCCATAATGGGCTGCATTTATTTTGACTATGGCTGTAATGTCCCTTGATCTATCAGTTTTTGTCCCCGTAGTGCAGCAGGGATGAGGTCGGGCACACACACACACACACACACACACATCATTAGGCTCATTGGTGAGGTCCACGCGCTCTGGACCGGAGCGTTTCATTACCAGAACACCAAAGAGAGCAGCAATCACAGGCCGAGCTTCTGCGCCTCCATGTCTCTGTGTTCGTGACGCATCCCTCAATCAAACGATAGGGAGAAGAAAGGCGCTGTTCAAAGCACAGGCGTACGGGTTTGGTAATGTGTTTCCCTCGGCTGCTGTAATGATCAGATGATAAAACCTGACGCTCTTTGCCCCCGCCGGAGATGAAGAGTGAAGAGCGTATGTGTGGTTGTGAGTCCTGTCATTCTCTGTGGGAGTGAAAGGGCCGGCGAGTCTTGTGTTATTTTGGCCTGATGTTTGTCACGGCTCATGTTGATCGAGGAGCAGGAGGGTCATCAACACTCAACAGGCGTCCTGCTAATTTACATATAATTTACAAATTTACAGGAGTGAATAAGACATTTTTGCGCAACTGTTTCATGATTCAGCTCGAATTGTTCTTTCAATGGCAGAGTATGTCACAAGTGAATGCACTTAAAGGGATAGTTCACCTAAAAATGAAAGTTTTGTCATCATTTACTCGCCCTCGAGTTGTTCCAAACCTGTATGAGTTTCTTTCATCTGTTGAACACAAAAGAAGATATTTTGAAGAATGTCAGTAACCAGACAGTTGACGGCACCCATTGACTTTCATAGTATTTTCAATGGCTACCGTCAACCGTTTAGTCACCAAAATATCTTCTTTTTTGTTCAAAAGATTTAGGTGCTAAATCTGGCATGATAATCTTAAGAACATCTTGTAGTGTGTGTGATGCATCACCAATATCAAATCTTGCAGTGTGTGCAGGTTTTGAGATTTGAAGGAAGAAAAGAAAATCTGTGGAGATTCTCCTTATGTGCTTGATGCAACCAGATTTCACAATCGGATAAGATTTAAAAAACTCCTGCTGTCTGAGCCGGGCTTAGGCCAGAATGTGTGCGATGATGTCGCCACTCAGGATTGGCCACTTCTAGTCTGTTGCATGGCTACCGGTTTCTCTGTAGCTGGCCAAGCGTGCTACGTGAGCCAAGTTAATAATAACATTAAAATAAATATCTGATCATCCTCCATGACGTGGTAGCTATTACATCTCATATCGTCTGTAATCTCTTGCATTTCTATGGCAACAACTGATGCATTTGAATTACATCCCAAAGAGCTCCGTTATCAGTTCCAACAGTGGAAAATAAAACCACATCCGTACCGGCGGTCCGGAAAATGGAGCGGTTTAGCAATGAGTTTGGCCTGACGGTGGAAAAGCAGCTATTATTTGATCTGATTGCTAAAAGGGAGACATTTTCAAACAAAACTGAATTAAACATGGAAAGTAACTTTATTTTTTAGATGCTACTTGCATGCAACTTTATTGATGTGATGAGTTCGAAAAATGTTTTATGTTTGAATAATGAATGCATACTGTTCTGTGATATAGAGCGTATTCTGCACAGTGCGCAGTAAATAGTAGTGGAAGTACTCCATTGTGAATGAGTGTTTGTGAATCAGTGTCAGTGTTGGTTTGAGGGCCCGTGTGTCGCGTCTCCTGGGGTGGAGCCGAGGTAATGAGTGAGATTGCGCTGGCTGTGATGGATTGATCTGCTCCTCGCCTCATCTGAGTCTATCAATCAGTAGTGCTTTGCCTCTGTTTTCAATAGGACTTTGCCACGCTTCAGCGCCGGCAGCCTCCGGGACCTGGAACTCGCTGAATTAAACATCATTTTCTTTCTCCTCCACCCTCCAACGTAATTTGTCATCAAATCACAAATATTGCTCTCGGAGCAAAGCACGAGGCATTGCGTTTTTCATCTGTATGTTGCGAGCATTGATGGCACACATGAGTGTGTTTAATCTGTTTAGTAGATGTATGCAATGTTCAGAGATCTTTTGTGTGTTTAATGTGTTTTTGGTAACGAATGGCTTTCATTTAAGCCTAAGAGTATTTCTATATAAATTAAATGGGATATTTAATATATAATAAATACAATATATATAAATACATATAAATAAATATAATAAATACAAAACAATTATTTGTGTATTTTATTTTGATTTTAATTGTAATAATAATTGCATTGTGTGCATTTGTCATTTTATTAGTATGTTTAGTTTTTTCTATTTAAAAAAAAAATCTAACATTTTCACATTTTTCAAACTTAAAAATTTTCCATGTAATAATAATTATTTTATTTCAGCTTTATTTCAAATAACAAAAATATTTTTAGCTTTAGTTAACAGTAGGGGAACGTTTTTTCCCAGGACAGTCCGGTATTTCCACTCTATTTTTAGTGTCCCAACTTATTATGAAAAAAAAAATCATGTTTTCTCCCAAAATTCATCTTTCTTAAAATGTGTTTTATTGCTGAGCAATAGAGCGAGTCTTCTGTCGTGTGCGAGAATAGCCTAATCAAAGGTAGCCAATCCCGTCATAGTATATTTTGAAGAACAAAATTACCATCCAATCACAATTCTCTTTTGATAGGAAAGGCGGGACCTGACGTCAGTGTCAGTCGTGATAGAGCACGGAGGAGATCAAGTCCGATGCGAATTGCGAAGATGTCAAAAAGATGATATATATACACACATGTAGATACTTTTATGTGTGCGGTGGGGGGGGGTGAGGGTGCGTGCCTGTCCCATATTCCACTCTGAGACTTTGACCAAACCTGTCTGATGTCTGACGTTGAGATGGAGATGTCGAGATGGAACAGCTGATAGGTTGTGACAGTCAGTGGTCCTGCTATCTTTCTCGCTCTATCACTCGCCGTCTTTGGCTCAGATTAAACCC